>NC_135537.1:34530911-34830911 GCF_045843805.1 Urocitellus parryii
CTTCCATTTTTGGCCAAAGTGAAAAATTAGAGCAAGAGAATATTATATTAAAGGATGTACTCAAGAGTTAGAGTGGCAGAATCAGGACTCAAAACCCCAGGCTTCTTTTGGGTATCTAGGTAGGATCAGACTGGCACAATTTTTCCTTCCCATGAAGCTATGATGTTTATGAATGACCAAACCAATAGAATATAGTATGCATATTTTTATCTGCATGTTCTTATTTTTACTCAGCATTAGGTATTAGAATTTGTCTTATTGTATTATTACCAACAGGAGATACAAGGGACTTTCTTTTTTTCTTTTTTTTTTTTTTTTTTAGAGGAGAGGGAGGGAGGGAGGGAGGGAGGGGGGGGAGAGAGAGAGAGAGAGAGAGAGAGAATGAATTTATTTGTTTATTTATTTTAGTTCTCGGCGGACACAACATCTTTGTTGGTATGTGGTGCTGAGGATCGAACCTGGGCCCCACGCATGCCAGTTGAGCGCGCTACTGCCTGAGCCACATCCCCAGCCCCCAACAAGGGACTTTCTGTTGTTTGAATTTTAAGGCAGTTTGCCTATTAGACTTTTATCTGTAATTTTTCTTCCTAATGAGCTCTTTGCTTCCAGTATTTGTTTGTTTGTTTGTTTGTTTATTTTCACGTTTCCCTGACACTAACCTAGATTAAACCAAGCAGGAGGGAGAGAGGAAGAGAAGACGGGAAGAGTATCCTATGACAATAACAGTATTAGATGTATTTTCCTGTCTTTCTAGTCAACTTTTTTTTTCTGGGGCTAATTATCCTCCTCCTGTCTATTGCAGTGCTGTTTGAATTTTAAAGTTGTGGACTCCTGGAGGATTATTTTGCTGAATAATATCTTTGTTTTGATTTAAGAAACCCAGTCTTGTAATATTGGTCACAGAGCAGAACATCTGAAAAAATTTTGAAAATGACTAAACAGAAAACACAAACCATGACTCCACCATTTTTAGGCAATGTTGGGCCTAGAACTAAGACATATGACTTTCATTCAGTCTCCATTTAGTATTAACTGTGTTTCAGGTATTGGGGATTTAGACATTAATAAAGCATGGCTCTTGCCTTCGTAGAATTTGTTGGGCACTGAAAATCAAACATAGTAATTGTAAGAAATGCTGTGGACAAAGTAGGCACTAGGTGTATTGAATTTAGAAAAATACCTAGCTTAAACAGTAATTTAGGCTGAGTTAAGGTTTCTTATTACCTGGGTTTGCAGAAGTCAGTGGGAGGAGATAGTTATGTTAGGCTGAGGGAATAGGTGTGTTAAAAAAGAGTAGTTTGAGCTAGGTGCGGTGGTGCCTGTCTGGGAGGCTGAGGCAGGAGGATCACCGGTTCAAAGCTAGCTTCAGCAAAAGTGAGGTGCTAAGCAACTTCGTGAGACCCTGTCTCTAAATGCAAGCAAAAAATAGGGCTGGGGATGTGGCTCAGTGGTCAAGTTTAATCCCCAGTACCAACCCTCCCCCCCAAAAAAAAACAACAAAAAAGTAGTTTGAATATAATTTTGTGACAAGAAGGGATGTTTGCAGTGGTGGACTGCTTATCAGAGAAAAGGTGAGATTTGAAATAAGGGCAAGAAAAGAAGAAATCTCTCTTTGTGAGATTGAAAACTCATGCACAAGAAACCTCGAGTTATAGGGCATTTACAGATATCTATTTCCAGGAAATCCCAGACTTAGCTGTAATTCCCTGGATCCTCAGATTTCTACCAGATATTAGGATTCAGACTGGGCCCTATTTAGTCTGGCAATCAATTCAAGCGAGAACTTGGCCGGTTTGAAGCTGCAATATAGCATGCTATCCAAGGTTGAAAAATATGTTTAAAAAATATTGGTAATAGATGCCATTTATTGAGCATTTAAGTGCTCAGCCTTTTCCAAGGTCCATTACATAATTGTTTCTAATCCTTCTATAAGCAACATTGCCAGATATATATATATATATATATATATATATATATATATATATATATATATATATATATATAAAATTTAATTTCCATTTAACAGATTGAGAAACTGACTAAGCTCTGGAAGGTTAAAGATACTCACCTAGAGTAAGCCAGGTAACAGTAGGGACGGGCTCAAACCAGGCTTGTTTTACATCTCAGTGCATTCATTCTCTTTCCCACCATCACACTGTCCCTCATTGACGTGTAGGTGTGATTCCTGGGGCAGGTGGGATGGCAGCTTAAGAGGCAAAATTTCAAAGGCAGTGAAGCAGGTGCTTCACTTTTGATATAATCGAGAAGTTAACGAGAAGTGAATCCGGTTAACTCTTGTTCAGAGAAGCTTTTTAGATAATGGCAGTCGAGATCCTGGGTCAGGTATATAACTTCCTAGTTGTTTTGTTCCTGTAGAAAAATCAAATTTCAGGCTGGGATTGTGGCTCAGTGGTAGAGTGCTCACCTAGCACGAGCGGGACCCGGGTTAGATCCTCAGCACCACATAAAAATAAAGGCATTGTGTTGTGTCCATCTACACCTAAAAATATAATAAATATTTTTTAAAAAAGAAAAATCAAATTTCATTGCAGATTTTTTTTCAGTTTATAGTTCTATCTTAAGGATCGAAGTGCTTATTGTATGAAGTGCATCAATTATGAGATATTTCATTTATATGTAGAGTTGAAATTGGAATTGTAACAATTTGAATGCATTATCTATATTTGGTGGAAACTTTAGTGTGAATGAAGTTGTGGTATTCAGAAATGTGGATATGGCCTAAGGGTGAAGAAAGCCAACTATTTTCTCTTGAAATTTTGCGTGGGTGCTATAGTTTTTGGATGAGACTTCCAGAGACATCATTTTCTTATTAGCACAGTTCAATTCTTGTATGTTTGTGAAGTTTTATTGTTGGGGAAAAAAAAAAGAAACTATCTGGATTTGGTGGCACATGCCTATAATCCCAGCTACTTGGGAGGCTGAGGCAGGAGGATCACAAGTTTGATGCTAACCTGGGCAACTAAGTAAGACCCTGTCTTAAAATCAAGAATGAAAGGGATGGGGATATAGCTCAGTGGTAGAGTGCCCCCGGGTTGGATCTCTAGTACCAACCACAAAAGGAATAAAAGGAAAAGGAAAAAAAAAATGAGATTAGACAGAAGGACTTATCAAATTATAAAGAAGAATGCAAGAAGGCCATACCTTTTAAGTTTAACCACCAAATTTCTTTTTGTCCGTTTGGCATGTGTATTCTTTCCCTTTTCCTGTTTTGAATGGAATTGAAAATAACATGGTTGATTTTGCTTTAGAGGAGAATAATTTTCTGTGTGTGTGTGTGTGTGTGTGTGTGTATTCAGCATTTCATTTCCCAGAGATGTGTTTATCTTTCAAATGGCACAGTAGCTTGGGATTTTGGTCTCCTTTTCACTCTAGTATGAAAAGGAGATTATTCATGACACTGTGTAGGAATTTCTAACCATAATATTTTCCAGTTTGGGGGAAGAAATTATTTGCGGGTTTAATGTAATTTTCCTCTTGTAGTTTGCAGAGTGTTCCTTTATAATATGAATTTTCTCAGTTTAGTAGAAACCTTTTACATTTCAATTGAAAACCATCTTAGAGGGAATAGATTAAAAAGGTTCACATTTAAAAAATTAAATCACTTTATAAATTTACAATATTTAGAAATGTCTTCATTTGGTTTTGAATGGATTTTTGAAGGTGAATGTACCACATCATTCAGGGTAAATTGAAGGCATTATATTATATACACTAGCATTTGTCATCTTCTTAAGTGTAAGTGCTACCTATGGACAGTGATTCAAGAGGCTGACAGGTGGATTTTCCCCCTATAAAAGCCACCATTTAGGTGACTTGGGATCATTTAAGAGAAAGTCAGATGTTTGCTACTTGACAGTTCTTTGGTTAGGCAATAAGTGAGAAAAGTTAGATTGCTATTTTAGACATTATCAAGCCAAATTTAAAGAAATAAAATGTAGCTTAGCCTGTGGCTGCACAAAGATATATTAGGTCTCAATGTACACGCTGATAATTTGAGGAGTTTATTATAAGATCGGGATCAGATTACTCTTCACCCAGGAAATACTCTGTTTTAGAGGGTGGAGGAATAATATTTTCTGTATTAGCTCTTATAACCAGAGATAGCTAAGGGCATGGCTGGTCACCACTAAGGAACTAAACCTAGTTTCTAGATCTCATTTTTCAAGAGAAGCCAGAAATCTGAAATTCTTTGTAAAATTGTCTAGTTTTAAATGTTGGCCAAGGAGCTTAAAAATATTTGAAATGCTGTGTGATTCAGTTAAAGTCCATCTGAAGGCTGGCAGTTGGTTACATCTCCTAAACCATGCCTTTAGCTTTTGCCTGTGCACCTTAAAAGAGATACTTTTGTATCTTTGCCCCTACTACCTGCCTTCCCCTCTGTTATTGTAAGTTCATGATAGATACTAGTGCCTCATGGAAGTTTAATATTTTCAGTGTGGCCATTATGCTACTTTGCTGTATCATTTTATATCTGAACAATCATATAGGTAAGCAGTATATTCAAAGTACAAGACTAGACCAGTGGGTTTTAGTGCAATAGCACAAAAAGTTTATTGATAAGGTTTCAGATTGTATGTTGCAACCAGCCATTAGAAAACTGACTTGTTGAATTTTGGCGTAGTATCAGCGAATATCCTTAATTTGAAAATCATTTTGAAAGAACACGAATAGGAGGTTATTTTGGCTGACATTTGGGGCTGTAAGAAGAATGAATAATTACCCTCGTCCCCAACATTGATTTGAGTTCGAGGCCAGTCTGGACAACATAGGCCCTGTCTCAAGAAATAAAAATTAAATATTCTTCCCTTTTTCCAACAACTTATTTATGTAGGGCCAACTTTTCTTTATATACTTATTGTTGTTATTACTTTGTACTGGGATTGAATCCAGAGCCTTGCTCATTCTGCTCATGCGCTTAGAACTGAGCTGTACCCCATCCCCAGATACTTTAACCAAAACAACATACTGTGTAGTTTGAATGCAAAAACAAATCTGAGAGAATCTAACTAATTTAAGCCTGATAACAAAGAGGTTTGCAAAAACAGTTATCAAATTTTTGGGGGGAAATAGTTTTTTTTTTGAAGGTTCATAATTTGTTTGTTTAATTGTGGTGCTGGGATTGAACCCAAGGCCTTGTGCATGTGAGGCAGGCTCTTTACTAACTGGGCTATATCCTCAGCCCTGTAGGTTTATAATTTGTGTCAATACACAAGTTTATTTATTTTTAAAAATATTTTTCTTTAAATTGTAGATGAACACACTATTTTTATGTGGTGCTAAGGATTAAAACCAGTGCCTCACAAGTGGTAGGCAAGCACTCTACCACTGAGCCACAATCCCAGCCCTAACAAGTTTATTTTTTAAACACATTTTGTTTTTAGTTTTAATGTTAAATGTCTATGACCCACATAAACAGAAGTTTCTTGGGTCTTCAATAATTTTTTAGTATAAAATCGCCCTGAGATCAAGAAGTTTGAGAGTTGCTAAAGTACATCATGATGAGTGGGGAAGGGAAGCTGTTGAAAAGGTTGTTAGACTATTATATAGATTTTTCACCTCAGAACCAGAGACTCAGAAAATCCTTTTATAGGAGATACGAATAAACAAATCTTTATAGTCTGCATTTTTTTTTTGAGGGGAGGGGGGATGTGTGTAACATTTTTAGTTCCTGTTTGACCATTGCAGTAACTAATTTGATTCCTTTTCTTTCTTTCCTGTGTGTGCCACCCCTACAACCCCCACTTGGGGATTGAACCCAGTGGTGTTATACCATTGAGCTATATCCCCAGACCTTTTATTTTTTATTTTGAGGCAGTGTCCTTCTAAGTTGCCAGACTGGCCTTGAACTTGGAATTTTCTTTCTTCAACCTCCTGAGTTCTTGGTATTATGGGTGTGCACCACCGAGCCCAGCTACATTGGTTCATTAATGTTAAACTTTGAAGTTTTCAGTCGTTAGCTGTGATATGAGAAAGAGTAAGGGAAAAATGGAGAATTTTAAATACAGGTAAAGAGATATTCTCAGATTGTGGTTTTCCTACAGTTTTTGTGTGAAATGAATTGTAGTGAGCGATTTTTTTTTTTTTAAACTCTGTGTGTGGTTAAAATGACAGTACTGCCTCTCCTTATTTTTCTATTTATTTATTTATTGATTCATTCATTCATTCATTCATTTTTTTTGTGGTGTTGAGGACCTAACCCAGGGCCTCGAATGGACTAGGCTAGTGCTCTACTGCTCAGCCACAATCCCAGCCCCTCTCCTTATTTTTCTATCCTTAATTTATTCTTCTATGAAATCATGAAAATGGGATACCATAATCAGGGTTAAATTCAGATAAAACCATTGCAAATTGGATTTCTAAAAATGTGTCTGAAATTGAATGTCTAGGATTCAGATTCCACATATACAGTTCTTCATACTTAAAGAGGTGAAGATAATCATTCTTAACATTGGTGCTTCTTGCTTTGATGAGGCATTCCCCAAAGGCTGATGTGACTATTTATTTCTTTTTTTACAAAAATTTTTATATAACAGTGGAACACATTACAATTCTTATTATTACATATGTAGAGCACAATTTTTCACATCTCTGGTTGTATACAAAGTATATTTACACCAATTCATATCTTCATACATGTACTTTGGATAACAATGATCATCATATTCAACCATCATTAATTACCCTGCAGAATTCATCTATTCCTCCCATGCTCCCTCTCCCTATCCCACTGTGAATCAGCCTCCTTATATCAAAGAAAACATCTGGCATTTGGTGTTTTGGGATTGGCTAACTTCACTTAGCATTATCTTCTTTAACTCCATCCATTTACCTGCAAATGCCATGATTTTATTCTCTTTTATTGTTGAGTAATATTCCATTGTGTGTATATGCCACATTTTTTTAATGCATTCATCTATTGATGGGCATCTAGGTTGGTTCCACAATTTAGCTATTGTGAATTGTGCTGCTATAAACATTGATGTGGCTATGTCCTTTGACATCCCATTCACTCTCCAACCCCCTGAGTGTGTGTGTGTGTGTGTGTGTGTGTGTGTGTGAGAGAGAGAGAGAGAGAGAGAGAGAGAATGATTAGAATCTGGTTGGTATATTATCCTGCTAAAGCTCTTTACCAGCCTCTTTGTCAGCCTCAGTCCCATGGGTCAAGGTAGTGCCTAAGTCACAATACAGAGGGCATAGGGGGGAAAAGCTTTATTCCCTTTACCCAAAATCCAATCCACAGTGCAGCATGAGGAGAATACTTAGTGATCCCTTCTATCTTATACTAAAGATCCTCAAGAAGGCAATTCCCTTGTGTTTGTCCCATGAGTTTGCCTCAGGCGATGTGCGGTTGTTTGTTCCAGAATTTTGTGAAAAGGAATTTGGGGTTGGTTAACCTCTCTGGACTGGATTGAACAAGTTAGCTCCAGGCTCTCTGCTTACTAGGAGAGGGATGTGGGGGTGTTGGGGATGTGCCTACTAGATGCTGGCACAAGTTAATAACCCATGTGAAAATGCCCTCTGTAGCTCTGCCCAAAATATAGCCTTTTCCTCCAGTTGTAACAGCTGTTAGGTGGTAGGACCACCATGTGGTAGTTTGAACTTATTGTTATCAATGCGAATGTGTGTTGGCATGTGAAGAGGCCACAAAGAGGGACATAGTGTAAATAGGATGACAGAGTAGTTGTATAAAAGAGCAGCTTATGAAAGTTGAGGACTGATTACACTTAGAAAAGTGCCAAGTGGAAACATTGAGTTCTGTGAGAGATGGGTTTGGAACCTGTCTTTATCATCCATTTAGTAACAATTGCTCCAGAATTTTAAAAGTTATGTACAGTTTCCCATATTTTGAGCCCTAATCTTTGGAGAAACATGAGAAATGGTCCTACAGTATTGATTTTTCTATGATGACAATCTGTGTGGTCACAGATTTTTAATGAGTATTGTGTTTGTGTTTTGGTAATACCTGTCTTCTGATAACAATAACAGGATTGAATTTTAAGACATTGTTTGCAAGAGTCTGTCGTGTAGTATTGCAGATAAGCTTAATGACTTATTGTCTCTTCAGTTTTTATGTTATTTATTAAAACCTTACTCCAAAACAAAATGATATGGTTAGACAAAAGTTTTAGTACTTTGATAGGTGATATCCAGAGGTTAGGGTGAGGTCATTTTAAGGGTGGTTTGCTAAGGTAATTATTGTAATTATTAAGGAAGTGGTGATTTACTGAATGTTTCTTCCATATTAATGGATCTTCTAAATATGGGCAACTATCCTAAAATAAATCCTTATATTCATTTGAATTTGAAGTCCTGGGGAATTAGTTTTGTTGAGTTGAATGTGAGGAGCCTTATCTGCCTCTGTAATGTGTTGTATACAGTAACTTAGATTTTTGACCCTTGGACCTGTATGAAAAGAAGTAGAGGCATAGGGAAAAGACTAGGCAAATCTTTGCTTAGAGATAGAATAACATCCGATGACTAGGATATGAAGTGGACAGTAAAGGTCTGAAATAAGATAGAAACTATAGACTTTTGTAGAAAAAAAGTAGGACCACCAAGAAAAGTTCATGGAGTAGGTAGCATTTGAACTGGGCATGAGTTATGTAGGAATGAGACTGGAGGAAATGTACTGGTGGCAGATTATGCTACTTCTACCATTAAGGTGATTGCTGGTAAATGTGAAACCTGAGCGGGTGCGCCTTGTGTTACAGATATATGAAAGTCATCACTTTGTGGATGGTGGGATGTGGAGAATATCTTTCTGTCCTTAAAGATTAAAATAAACTTAAAAACTTTTTTTTAAAGAAATTAGACAAGAAAGATGCATCAGGCTTTAATTCAGTTCAGATATGTGCCTGAACATGAAGGCATGTTATGTGGTAGGAGGTAGGCAGAGAATTTTAAAACTGAAGCACCTGCACTAAGTAGTATTGCCAGTTGAGGATCAGTGAATCGATGAATGATCTTTGAGATTGTAATGTTAAATTGGAGAAAATGAGATTGAAATCACAGGGGTTTTCAAGAGTAACAATGATGTATGTAATTTCTAGCAGGTACCGTTCTACTTATCTTGTCTCTTTACATCAGTTTGGATGTTGCTGCTTTAAAAAAGTTCTAGCCTTTGGATCTGTGAGATGATCTATAAATCTAAAGAACAAAATAGGTGATTTAATCAGAATATAGAATACATCTTTGCTGTTGGAGGATTCAGCAACTTATATTGTTATAGGCACCTTGCAAAGACTTGTATGGCTATGCTTGAATGAGATTAAATGCTGAGTTATGAGATTATTTGTAATATTATGTTGTTCCATATAAAGGTTTATTTAGAAATGAAATTTGGTGAGCGCTAGCTGGTTGTCATTTTAAGATGGAAAACTTGTTAATATTGCCAGGAGAAGAAATCTACTTAATAACTTTTCAGCATTGGAAGTTGGTGGACCAAGATTCTTTAAAGTGGATGAGTGTTCAATAATTATATAAGGGGCTGGGGATGTGGTTCAAGCATGGGTGCCGCTCGGGTTCGATCCTCAGCACCACAAACAAAGATGTTGTGTCTGCCGAAAACTAAAATGTAAATAAAATATTTTAAAAAATAATTATATAAATACATTCAGTAACTTAGTAAATTTAAACAGATGTGTTCTTTGGCCTGTGGTAATTCTGTGATTTGGGTGTCTGCAACCAAAACTATAGAGAAGATATACTCCTTAATATAGTTCACTATTTGCCCAAGGACTTTGCTACTATTACCTGGACCCTTATAAACTAATTTGTTCGGAGCCCAGTTTCGTTATCATTGGAGATTTGAAAGAATGATAACATTTTATGTGAATTTTGGGATTGCATTTAAGAATTAAATTTTGTTTTATATTTGAGGAAACATTCTAGATACCCATATAAAGTCTATTTGTATATGAAGGTTTCAAATGGGTAGGTAAATTTGACTATTGAGAATAAGTGCTATTTCTTATTCTTACATATATATCTTTCACTGATGCATTGCTTTTCATATGCTGATAAGAATTTTGAGACTGAAAAGATCCAAAGATGACTACTAGTCCTTCACATAGGTGAAATATGAATAATAGAGGAGCAGGAGGTAAACCCTAGATTTTTTGCTACTTGGTGGGCATTGTTTTCAGTGCAAATTGGTGTTCAGATAGGGTTAGGGCATTATGATTCTGAAGATTAAAATTGATAACAGGAACCATTTTCACCATCTCTTTCTATCCTGGAATTTGCTGTTGATGTCTTATTAGTTTCTAGAGTTTTATATTCTCACAGCTTATTTTAGTTTTATCAGTAATATCTACTTGGAATGATATTTGAAGCCAAGGAAGAAGCATTTAATTCTCACTCTCACTTATTGTTCATTTTGGAAAAAAAACTTTTTCCCCCCTCATCCCCTCACTTTATGAAAGTTGTAGAGAAAAGTTTTGGGTTAACAAAAAAGGAATGAAAATGAATGGGGTTTGTTGTATTGTAGTGAACAAATACCTTCTGAGTGTGATGAAAAGTTTTGTAAATTGCTCATGGTAAATTTTTGCCTAGGAAAATAAGAGTTCCTTCTGCTTCTGTTCAGAGTCTTTGAAGGCTACTGTTATTCTCTGAAACATGATGTTTAGTTTATTTTCTCCTCACTTTCTAATAAGCCTTCTCTCAGAGCTCATGAGTTCCATAAGGCATTACTCTTAGAGAGTGTTTGATTTTGTTTTCAAACACAGAAGTATGCTTTGTAAATGAGCAAACTGAAATTTGTTGTGAAAACTCAACTTTCTAGGACCAATAAAAACATATTTTGTTAATGAAAGTGAATGCAGTACTGGGTTACAAAAATGAAAATGTATTTTATGGGGGCCAAATCACACATGATCAGACGCTGTTCTTTAGGAGTGAGAATAAAGTCATCAGTGAGTGTTTTGCAAGGAAAATTATCTGTGGCATTATTTGAAAGTTGTTTTAGCTGCCAAATGTGATTTGGTGTTGGATTTTGGTGATTTTTTTAAAAAAAAAGTTTGAAAAAGATGCTCCTCATTAGTGAATAGGGAGGATAGAATTTACAAGAATTTCTAAGTTACAAGACTGCTGACTTAGAATCTCTTGAAATAATTAGGTTATTTGTTCGTAGATATATGATTTGTGGCAGTTTTTATATCCTAAACTGTACAAGATTAAAATCTGACTTCACTTTTGTCCCTCTTTTTTTGCTATGTTCCCTTTCTAGGGGTACTATAGTTTATTTAACCAATCCTGCACTTAGAAGACATCTATGTCTCCAGCTTGTGCTATTATAAATAATGCTACAGTGAACATCTGCTATATTTCAGATGCAGTGTCCCGGGCTGGGGATGTGGCTCAAGTGGTAGTGCGCTCGCCTGGCATGCGTGCGGCCTGGGTTCGATTCTCAGCACCACATACAAACAAAGATGTTGTGTCCCCCGAAAACTAAAAATAAATATTAAAAAAATTCTCTCTCTGTCTCTCTCTCTCTCTTTGTAGATGAACTCAATGTCTTTATTTATTTATTTTTCAATTTTCGGTGGATACAACAACCCCATTTAATTTTATGTGACGCTGAGGATCGAACCCAGCGCCCTGAGCACGCCAGGCAAGAGTGCTACCGCTTGAGTCACATCCCCAGCCCTCAATATCTTTAATTTATTTAATTTTATGTGGTGCTGAGGATTGAACCAGTGCCTCACATGTGCAAGGCAGGCCTCCACCCCTGAGCTACTACCCCAGCCCTCTTTTATTACATCTTAATGTTATATAATTTCTTTCTTAGCTTAACAAAGTACCTGGTTAAAATTTTCTGAGTCTGTATTAAAATGTTTTATATGAATTTAAGCTTGTTTTCTTGAGGTAAACAGTAAAATCATAACAGACAATACAAACTAATCTCTTTGTTGTACTGCTTTTTTTTTTTTTGAGATATTTCTAAGCATCTTCAATACTCTTTTAGAAATGGGGTGGGTTGTTCTTTTCCTTTGTTTTTGAGCCATAAGTCCCTTTAAGAGCTCCAGACTGAGTTTAAGTCAGGCTTTTGAATATTTTTCTCCCCAGTTATATTAAATTCTTAAAGGATCTGTGCTTTCCAGGTATTTTCATTTGGTGATATTCACAAACTTCAAGAATCTCTTGGCAGGGCAATCCCCAATATAAACAAACCCCCAAATCATAAAAACAGAAAGGGCTGGGAATGTAGCTCAGTGGTAGAACTCCCAACTTCTTAGTAGAAAAACAAAACAAAGCTCTTTTGGGGCCGATAGCAGGGTCCCCCCCCCCCCCCAATTGGTTTTGAATTGGGTGTTGGTTCAAGTACCGCATCTACTGCCAATTTTTTGATGAATAGACTCTAGAAGCCTCAGCTTCCTCATCTATGCAGTAGGATCGATAAGATTATTGTTACTGAAGTTGCTAATGGGGTAGAAAAGGAAGGGAACTTCAGCCTCTTATTTGTTTATTTATTTATTCATTGGAACAAAAGTAAAAAGAATACAAAATGCATTCTTGCCACAGCAATTGTTTTGTGTACTACTATTGTGAATCACCCAAATTAACGAAACAAGTACCTATCAGAACTATTTATTTACAGATGATCTGAACATGCAGTTTATTAACTTTTTTTTTTTTTAAGGTTACGAGAAGTTTCAGAAAAACTCAACAAATATAATTTAAACAGGTAAGAATTTTAAGAAATACATCTATACTTTGTTTTCTTTAGTATTGGGGATTGAACCCAGGACCTTGTACACAGCAAGTGCTCTGCTTCATCCCCATTCTAAGACATTTTAAGTCTTTTTTTCAAAAAGTAATTTTTTCTTCTATTAGGAAAAAGAAGTCATTAGGCAATAGTTTAATATGATCAAGATAAACATTCTTATGATTAATCTTTTACTCTATCATTTGTTTATAAGGTTGGTTCATTTGAATTACAGTTTTTATTCATACTGATTTTTTTTTTTTTTAAACAGTACAGCATACCAAGGAGCTATAGTGATTACCGGAAATAAATATGTTTAAATGGTTGCTTTAACATATGTTGATTTTTGAAAAACAGATTTTGCCAGTTATTTCTCCTATTGTTAATGAATTTAAAAAATCCTGTAACGTATTTACCATTTAAAAATAATTTTACTAACATCCTTTTTTGTTTGTTTTTTTCCCCCCTAGCCACCCCCCTTTGAATGTATTGGAGCAGGCCACTATTAAGCAGTGTGTGGTGGGACCAAATCATGCTGCATTTCTTCTTGAGGTAACTTATTTACTCTAAGGTAGAGAAAAGAAAAATAGTTGAAATACAACTCTGTATCATTTCTTCCTTTTTAACCAAGGAACATAGGAGCTACTAGATAGAGTTACTTTGAAGATCACCCAGTTCTCTTTCCTTGTATAAATCCTCTGTTCTGGAGAAAGTTTTAATGATTTACTAGTGTTTGAAACTAGTTAGTGACATAATGGGGAGACTCCTAATATCTTAGTTATTTCCTCCCTTTAAATTCTATCAAATTGAGATGTTTTAAAATTATTTTCTGCTGGTTTCTTGATTATGTGTGTCAATTTCTGTAACTCTTTTTTCTGTAAAAGAGCATATTGGGTGTCTTTTGAATATGATAGCAATAGGCACAGAATCTGTTGAATAAATTCAAATTTTAATGCATATTTTTACTTGGAGAATTTCTTCTATATTCTTTGCTTTTAGGATGGTAGAGTTTGCAGGATTGGTTTTTCAGTGCAGCCAGACAGATTGGAATTGGGTAAACCTGATAATAATGATGGGTAAGACCTTATGTTCTTTGTATGTATGTATATATGTATGTATGTATTTTTTCTGGTGTTAGACAAGTACTGTTATTGAACTCTATTTTCAGCCTGTACTTTTTATTCCATATTTATATGTAGTATTTAGAAAGTATTATTATTAAATCCATGTTTTGATTTTGATTATTCTCAAATTAAAAAGAAAAGGCACTGCAGAAAACCAGATGCTCAAAATAAATGGTAAAATTTATAGTTCAGATTTAAATTCTGAGGAAGCGAGATGATTTGTAAGTGGAGGAATCAATGATCACTTTATGGGAATGAAGAAATTACATGTTTGGTAGGTTCCAAGTCAGATCTACTCTTTGAAATGGTTTCACACATGTATTTTTCTCTTAAATGTTTCCAAACCAGATAACTCAATTTGAATGCAACCGAGGTCGTTAGCATTTTGGCCTTTAAAAATTATAGTATTTCAAATGATGCTAGATATAATGTAAGATGAATTTCAGCTAATCCACTTCTAAGGAAGACATTGATTTAAAAAAAAATCTAAGAACAATCTATTGTTTAACATTCATTTGTAATTGAAATGTGATAATTTTTTTTTAAACTAGGAAAGAACACTGTATTGTTAGAAGACCACAAGTTATTAGGTTTGTTCTTTGATATGAAGTATAAATTTTAATAGGAGTAATTAGGGAATTAAGTAGATACTTTACTACAGGAAGTCCCAGAGCAGTTTAGTTTTGGAATTCCGGGTATGTGCCTTAGCATTTTGAGACTGTGATGTAATTATTCTATATCTTGTTTTTTCCTAGGTCAAAGTTGAACAGCAACTCGGGTGCAGGGAGGACTTCCAGGCCTGGTAGGACAAGTGACTCCCCATGGTTTCTCTCAGGTTCTGAGACTCTGGGCAGGCTGGCAGGCAACACCTTGGGGTAGGTTGTGCTCAGTTGAAGGCATCCACTGGTCTGTCTCATTGTCCTGTGACTGTTTTCATTGTGACTGATTATCTTCAGTGTTTTCTAGAGAAGGAGGGGAGAGGGAGTTTCCCTAAACTTTGGGTGGGGAGTTCATGTTGCTGATGGTGAGCCACCATGATAAAAATGACTTAGCTAAGCTAATTTTAATTTACCTGAATTCCTTGACCTATTAAACATGTAAAAAGGTATATATGTGCTGTGTTACTTGTACCATTTGTCTTTTAGAATTTTAAATGACTTTATCTTTAGTCGTTTCTTTGGTTGAATCTGGTAGTTTCTAATTTTACACTAGAACTCACCTCTTCTACCACTTTATCTGAAGTTTATATACTGTCAAAGAAAACTTGTACAAATTCAAAGCCAGGTGTTTTTGTATATTTTAATATACCTTGATTCTTGAATGTCCAGATTTTCTGAAAGTACTTGGTTAATGATTAGATAATGTCAGTCCAGTCAAATCATTTGTTCAAAGGCCAATTAGAGAAAGATAACTAGAAGCAATTTAAATTGTTTCAAAATATAATCAAGGGTAAGAAATTTATTTTTATACACTGACTTGGTAGGTGAAATAAAAATTAGATTTTAAAATTAAGATTCAAAAATGCTTACTTTTTTCCTATGCTGTTGTGCTGAACTGAATTCATTTTGAGCTGGGAATGAGGTCATTTAGTAAGTGCATTGTTTAGATCATTCTCTGTATCCCTTAACTTATTGATAGGAAATATAGTTCCATTCTTTATTTGATTTTTCTTTATATATTATATAATTCAAAACAGTTGTATCATTACTTGGCTGTAGGAATCATGACTTAATTGCAGAGTAAATATCAAAAAATTTTGTCCTCTTGCAAGTAATTAAAAAACAAAAGAGGGGCTGGGATTGAGGCTCAGCTCTAGATTGCTCTTCTGGCACGTTCGAGGCCCTGGGTTCCATCCTCAGTACCACATAAAAATAAAATAAATACAATAAATTGTGTCCAGTTACAACTAAAAAATAAATATTAAAAAGATTTTTTTAAATTCTCAGGATAATTTAGAAATTTACTGGAAGCTAAAGTGAAAAATAGTTATTTTGAGACTTATAAATAAAACACACATAGAAGCAACTTATGTCTTATAATTAAATAAGGTCTCTTGCATGACAGACCAATAAAGGCAGTGTGTTAATCTGAAATGTCACAAGTGCAGGAAAGAAGATGTATTTAAATTGTTGAGGCCATATGCATTTTCTAGGACACCAAACTATTTCAGTGTTTGAAATGAGCATTTCCCCTTTTCACCTGCTCATGAGATTATGCATATTTATTAAATTATTTTTAATGAGCCAAAAGGAAATTAAAGAACACATGTATCCTCCTCATTTGTGTATCCTAAAATTCTCTGTTTAGTAAAACAGTAACCATTGAATATATATAATGAAGCCCATGCTTAGCATTCATTTAAGTCAGATCCTAGAAGTTGCCTACTCCCCAAATAGCTATCCTGCCCTTATTTGGAGGAATTAATATGGGCAACCCAAGAAAATTGGGGTAGATTTCTTAAGTAGATTTCTTGCTACTAGTCCTAATGAACTAAGTGGAAGAATGCCTGTGGTATGTCTAGCTGCTAGCTTTGAGTTATTCTGGAAGTTTTTTTTTTTTTTTTTTTTTTAATGCCTGCTTTTGGAATTTCTCTATCTTTGTGTTAATGATAACAATAGAATCATTTCTCAGATATGGAAAACCAGTTTCATCAAGAATTCTAAATAATCTTATCATTATACATGCAAGCCCATTAATTTAGGGTATGTTACCAGCTTTGAGGAAAGGGACCTCCACCTGTCTCTCTCCTTGGTAAGGGTTGAAAGCAAACCAGATAGACACAGAAGTTTTAGCCTGTCCAGTGGTATCCTAGACTTAATTTGGGAAGCTCATTTTAAGTTTTATCTTATCAGTATGCCTAAGAGACTGAGTGTACACTAGTGTCATATTAATAGGGAATAGCCTTCAAAAGCAGTCCTTTATTTTATGAGACCCAAGGTATACCTCCATCCTTGGAACAGAGTATAATATCCAATGAAGAGAACTTTCAGGGCTGTGCCCATATTTCTGTATGCTTTGAATTACAGTTAAATAATAACAACACAACTCAGTATCATTAATAGTATCTCTGGGTGGTAGATGAACTTTATTTTCTTCTTTTGTCCTTTTTTATATTTTAAAGTCCCTTAGTAACAATAACAAAACAATAATTTTGAGAGACAGTAGGGTATAGTGGTAAGGAGCACTGACACTGGAGCCAGATTACCTGGTCCAGATCCTTGTTGAAGCCCTTACCAGCTGTGTGACCATAGGCAAGGAAGTTCTCTTCTTTGGTGAGAATTTCCTTATTCTCAAAGTAGGGATGATGATGATAATAGGATTCAATAAGTTAAAATAGGTAAACAGTTAAAATAATGCTGCCATAAATACTTCAAAAATGATAATGGTTAGTTTTTAAAAATGTTTTCAACAATGATGTTGTTTATCCAGAGGGTGATATAATATTGTCTTTCATGGTATATTTCAGACTGTATCAAAACAAAATTTCTCTAATTTGAATAATAGTTAGAAAATTGAAATTTAGAAACTAGTTTTATCTATAAGAAAAAGTCAATGTGCCACTAGTTACAATACATTAAGTAGAGTCTTGGAACTAATTTTGGAGAATAGGGCAGCATAGATCAAAGAACCTTGAAACTGGAATGGGGACACCTCATTGTTGGTGTTCGTTCCATTACTGAGTTTACATAATGATCTTTGGCAAGTGATTACTTTTTCTGGGTCTTCTCAGCTTTATCCGCACAGTGTTCATTCTCTCCTTTCATTTCCTTTGCTCCTTTATTGATAAGATGGAGAGAAAAGTACTGACTGTTCTGGAAGCTCAGTGATGGAGGGCGGTTGTCACCAGCATCAGCTTGATTCTGATGAGGGGCCTGTTGGCTATGTCACATGGCAGATGACATCATGAAGGGAGTACATGCAAAAGGGAGACATCATAAGATTTCAGAGGTCTTAGTTCATAGACAGCCAGCTTTTGCTCCCTGCCTAATGTGAGGAGTAACATCACAGCAGAAGAGTATGGCAGAGGAATGCCCTCAGGATAGGACAATCAGGAAGCAGAGAGAGCTTTTTAATCTTATTTAATTTAATTTATGTTATTTTATGTTAGTAGTGCTGGGGACAGAACTAAGGAACTTGGCCATGCTAGACAAGCACTCATACCACTGAGCTGTATCCCCATCCCTTTTATCACTTTTTAATGGTCCTTTGCATATAGTGTGTGATAAGAAATTTGGAAAATAGCATGTAATAAAAATAGCATATAGCAAATGAAGTTTAATTCACTAGATAAGCCTGGATATTTTTTATTTTTATATTTATTTAAGAAAGAATAATTAATGTCTGCTATGGCAAAGAATACTTTCCTTAAATATAAGCATTTCTTTGTTTACCTGTGGTCAGCAAAGTATACAACCTGAAGGTGAAATTGAGTCCCATGCACCTGTGGCTGCTTTTGTGCTGTAATAGCAAAGATGAGTGGCTACTTACTAACTGGTTAGCTCCCCAAACCTAATTATTTAGCCTTTGCTCTTTACAAAAATGTTTGCTGATCCCTATTTTAGTTTTCCATTAGCATTAGTTCCTAATCCTGTGTTTTTTATTTTGAAATTTAACTTTTTATTTTGAATTAATTTAACTAACTAAAAATTTTTAAAAATATTACAGAGAATTAGTGTCTGTACCTTTCACTCAGTTTCCTCACATGTGAACATCTTATATAGCCAAATTCTACAAACCAAGAAATTAACATAATCATTGCTTATGCTGTAGATCCTGTTCAAATGTTGCTATTTGGCCACCAGTACCCTTTCTCTGGTCCAGGATTCAATACAGGGTCCCAGTTGAATTTAAGCTGACACCTTTCTTTAGTTTCCTCCAATTTGGGACAGCTCCTCAGTCTTTGTCTTTTTAGATCCTGATGAGTTTGAAAAGCTGGTGGGTGTATTGTACAGTATTTGGATTTTCCATTGTTTTCTCATGATGTGTTATTGGCAAGAATACTGCAGAAGTGGTGATATGCCCTTCTCTGAGCCTGATACCACGCTGGTGTGATGTTGATGTCTCATTGCTGTGGATGAAATTACTTTTCTGTTTATTTAGTTAAGGTGGTATGTGCCAGGTTTTCCCACTGTAAAATTAATGTTTTCCTCTTTGTCATTAATAAGTATTTTGTGGGAAGTCAATTTTTGTGAACTGTAAATATCTCATTTCTGCTTACTGATTTTAGCATCCATAGTTGCTTTTGGTCTGAATTAGTTGTTACTTTGGGGTTGACTGATTTTTAACTATTCCCATCATTTAACCAGGCTTGTTTACATAAGCCTGTAATTCCAACTGCTCCAGAGACTGAGGCAGGGGATTGCAAGTTTTGATCAGTCTGTGCATCTTAGAGAGTCCCTATCTCAAAATAAAATTAAAATAAGGTCTAAATAGGTTCAATGTGAAGCCTAGGTTTAGTCCCCACTACAGCCAGAAACTTGTCCCCATCATTTCTTTTGTACTTAAGGAATAGTTTTCTCTCATCTTTTTTTTTTAATATCCACATTTTCTTTTTCTATTGGTTATTTATATAATCATTGTAGTCTCATGAATATTTGTCTTATTTTGTGTATTATAATCCATTAATATTATTTATTATGTTGCTCAAATTATCCCATAGATTCAAGTCCTCTTTTCATAATGAAGAAAGCTTTGATGGAACCAAGCTTTATTATAGAATGTATTACAGAAATATTGAAATAGAGCAGTGGAATTTTATGAATTTGCTATTAAAATATGTAGCAGATACAGTGATAAAATAATACACTCAAGCTTGAATAAAACCTTTGTAGACAGACTCCAAAGATGATTAGGGCCAATTTTACAACTCTTTTAAAATGCAGAAAGAAGCATTAGTTCTTGGAAATCCTCCCCTGCCCATGTTTGACTGTATTCTTCTAACCCCCTACACAAGTTTCTTCTCCATTAAACTCTCTTTAGCATTGGATTCATGGATCGCAATATTGAAAAGTGTCATAGGTGCCCACTGACTAACTCAGAGACAGTCTTTTTTTTTTTTTTAAATTTTTTATTTGGGTATGTGGATGTCTTATTATGTGTAAGCATTTAAAGGCATGTTTCTCTTGGGCTGTATGAAAATTCTGTTTGTTGATTGTGATCATGTTATTTTGTAAACCAAAAAATTTTTATTCGTATTTTTCATTTCCCTTTGTGTAGTTTTTTTTGTGTGTGTGTGTGTGTTTGTATTGATTATAATTAAATTTAAAGACATTTGAAACTTATAACATGTATTAAGAGAATCCAGAACAGGCAGATCTTGAGTCCCCAAAGGGGCCTTTTTAACCACAAATGTACCAGATATAATCTAATATGAAAGAGACAGTCCTTGCTGATCTTCGTCTTTAACCCCTTCCTACAGAATTTAGGGTTGCTTATTTTGGCTCCTGGGAGATATGTTGAATCAGGAAGTGAATTGACTATTTGAAAACTGTGTTTGACAGATTTTGGGATAATCCATACTGTTTTTTTTCCATCATTATGGATTATTGAGAGGTGATTATTTATTGTGAATGAGCATAATTAGGAATTATGGTGGTTCCTGTAGTGTGTGTATGTGTGCGCGCGTGCTTGCGTGTGCTAAGTCACAGGTTTGTGTGCTTATAATTTCTGCCTGTTGTTGTCTTCTTTATTTAATAATCACTTCACATTTATCCTCTAGGATACTTCAGCAGTTTCCTAGATATATTTGTTAGTCTCATTTCAAACCAGTTTAATGATAAGAGCACCAGATTTATATGGGAAAAGACAAGGGACTTCATTTGTGTTTAATAATAAGGTTAAAAGGAGGTGTTATTATTCAGAAGTCTCTTCTATTATTTGTTACCACTGGACATAATAGATGATAGTTGTAATCTGCTTTTCATTGGTTTTAGCTACCATGGTTCTTTAAGATTTAATTTGAGGCAATAATTAGTACAGGATTTAAAATCTAAAAGCCAAGCAGGTACTTGGAAATGACAAATAGTTGAAGCTGACCAAGTGCAAAAGATGCTACCTAGCAGGATTCTGACAAACTGTATGTCTTCTTTTTTTCTTTTCATCTTTCTCTGTCATGATACTGGGGATTGAACCCAGGGCATTGTACCCCTGAGATATACTCCCAGCCCTTTTTTTTTTTTTTTTGTTATTTTTAAAATTTTGAGACTGGGCCTACTTAAGCTGCTGAGGCTGGCCTCAATCCTTCCGTTATAGTTAATATTACAGGTATGTTCCACCATGCCCAGCTGAATGTCTAATTTTTAAAGGAGCTGATTATTGTTGTGGGAAAATACAGGGCCATTGTTGCCAAATCCAAATCTCTGTGGCCTGCTACACTTTTTTTTTCTGTCTGAAGAAAATGTACAAATCTGCATTTCGGGGGGCAGGGACATCACTGAGCCACATCCCCAGTCCTATTTTGTGTTTTAGAGACAGGGTCTCATTGAGTTGCTTAGTGCCTCACTTTTGCTGGGGTTGGCTTTGAACTAAGGATTCTCTTGCCTTAACCTCCTGAGCCTCTGGGATTACAGGTGTGCGCCATCAAACCTGGCCAAATCTGTATTTTTAATGAGATCTCCTGACTTAAATTTGGGACTCATTGTGCAAACAAATGTACATAGTTGCACATATATTAGTACGTGTATGTGCATATGTATATGAATTTTAAAAATAAACTTTAAGAATAAACTTCCTTTTTAGGAGATGTAGACTGAGAAAAAATTACAAAGGCAGTACTGAGAGTTTCCATTTACCTCATACCCAGTTTTTATTATTACAACATCTTGCATAGTATGATATATTTGTTATAGTTAATTAATGAATACTAATATGTTTTATCAACTAAAGTTTTTTTTTAAGTAATGTAACTTCTTTTTTAAAATTTTATTTATTTATATGTGGTGCTGAGAATCGAACCCAGTGCTTCACACATGCTAGGCAAATGCTCTGCCACTGAGCCACAACCCTGGCCCTCAACTAAAATTCTTACGTTATTCACATTACCTTATTTTTTATCTCATGTCTTTTTTTTTCCTCTTGAAATCCCAGTTTTTCTTACACTCCCCTTGACTATGACAGTTTCTCAGTCTTTTCCTTGTTTTTTGATTATATATATACACACCTAACCAACCTAATAAATAGATGTGTAAGACTTGATCCATAGGTCATGATTTCCTTTTGATTTTGAATCATTTTGTGTGCCTTGGTCCTATATAATGGAATCAGAATAGTAGGATTAATTTGATAAGCAAACAACAGAAAGCAGACCCAGCCAGGTTCCTGTGTGTGTGTGTGTGTGTGTGTGTGTGTGTGTGTACTATTTTACCTTAATGTTAAAAATTATGTAGTTCTCTTTATCCTGTATTAAAGGAATACCTATTCTTTTGTGATTACCAATGGATCTCAGTATTGCATGCTTATCTTAACAGATTAATTTTTTTTTTTTTGACAGCAACCTGGTTAGATGTTTAGATCTAGGGACAGGTATTTGGTTTGAATTTTTTGGTTTGTTTCCTTCTTTTTAGTTATGCATTACAGTAGAGTGTATTTTGATATATTTCTACAAACATGGAGTATACCGTACTCTAATTAGGATCCCAGTCTTGTGGTTGTACATGATATAGAGATTCACTGTGGTGTATTTGTATGTATCAAAGTTATATCCAGTTCATCCCACTGTCTTTCTTATTCCTGTCCCCTCCGCTCCCTTCATTCCCCTTTGTCTAATCCGCTGAACTTCTCCCCTTCACTTGTGTGTTAGCATCCATATATCAGAACACTCAGCTTTTTTTGGGGGGGGGGGATTGGCCTATTATTGACATAATAGTCTCCAGATCCATCCATGTACTGACAAAAGTCTTAAAGTCATTCTTTTTTATGGCTGAGCAATAGTCCATTGTGTGTATATACATTTTCTTTATTTATCTGTTGAAGGGCACCTAGGTTGGTTGTATAGCTTAGCTATTGTGAATTGAGCTTCTATAAGCATTGATGTGGCTGCATCACTGTAGTATGCCAATTTTAAGTCCTTTGGGTATAAACCGAACAATGGGATAACTGGGTCAAATGGTAGTTCCCAAATGGTAGTTCCATTCCAAGTTTTCTGAGGAATCTCCATACTGCTTTCCAGAGTGATTGTACCAGTTTACAGTCCTACCAGCAATGTATGAATATACGGTTTTCCTCACATCCTGGCCAACGTTCATTATTACTTGTATTCTTGATGTTGCCATTCTGACTGGAGTGAGATGAAATCTCAGTGTTATTTTGATTTGTATTTCTCTAATGGCTAGAGATGTTTTGGTTTGATTTCTGATAGGAGAAACATGGCATAATAGGTGAGAGTGGGAAAACCTGGTGTACTCCGAGGTAGCACTCATATAAGGACAGGTCAGATGTATTTTATAGTTGTCTTTTCAGTGAAACTCAGTCTAGAATTTGCGTAGCTGAAACTGCAAGCTGGCAGTTGGTGGAAGTGTGACAGATTAAAACCACCAGTGCTTAACAAATTTGAATGCTTAGATAGGCAGATATGTTCTCCACTCTGCTGTTACTTTGGCTTTCCCTGTTTGTGTTCTCTGTTTACCTCTCATAGAAATTTTAGATTGTGATACTTATAAAGTATGTCCAGGAGTGCACTTATATTTCAATAATATATCTGATTGGGTTTCTAGCATTATTTGCTTGGGGAAAAATGATTGGCATTACTTGGTAGAAATATCAAGTCATATTCCTTTTATCTCATTGGTCGTATAATTTCATGTCCAAACTGGGATATTTTAGAGTGAAATCAGTAATTGGGCTCAGACAGTAGGGTTAAACTGGCACTATCCCAGGCAAACCGAGGCTTAGAGTTATCCTAATTATTTCTTTTTAAGATTCTTTGGTATGGTTTTCTTCTTCTCCTCTTCTTCCTTCTTGTCCCCTTTTTGCTCTTCTTTCTCTTTCTCTTCCTCTTCCCCCACAACCTCCTCGTTCCCTCTTCCAGAAACACTCTTCCACTGAGCCTTAGCCCCCAACCCTTTTTACTTTTTTATTTTATTTTATTTTAGGTTTCATTAAGTTGCTGAACTTGATCCTTCTTCCTCAGCCTCCCTAGTAGTTGGGATTACATGCATGTGCCACTGTACCAACTGAATGACTTCATTTTTAGATGTATTTTATAAATTTAAAGTCCTAACCATCTATACAACCCAGTAATGTTAAGTATATTCACATTGTTGTAAAACAGGTCTCTGAATCTTCTTTGTTTTTCAAATCTGAAGCTGTATCCATTAAACAGCTATGCGCTTTTTCTGCCTTCCCTCAGTCTCCTAGCAGTCACCATTCTTTTTCTATGAATTTGACTACTTTTTTACGTGCAATCACTTTTTTCTTTTTGTGACTGGGTTATTTCAGGTAGTAGAATGTCCTCAAAATTTATCTGTATTATGGCTTGTCAAAGGGTTTCCTTTTTTAAGATTAAATAAATAACATTTCATTGTGCACTACATCTAGTTTATCCATCTTCCTTCGGTGGATATTTGGATTGCTTCTGCCACTTGGCTACTGTGAATAGTGCTGCTATGAATGTGGCTGTGTAGATCTTTCTTCAAGACCCTGCTTTCAGTTCTTTTGATGTACACCCAGAAGCGCTGTTGCTAGATGATTGTAGTAGTTCTCCTTTTAGTGTTTTGAGGAACCTTTGTACTTTTTTCCATAGCAGTTGTATAATTTAAAAATTCCTACCAAAAGTGCATAAATGTCTGAATTTTAACCCATATTCACATTTATTAGTTTCTATTTTTCTACAGTAGCCATCCTAATTAAATTTGTAAATTTGTGACAGTGAATTGCTTGTTAGCCATCTGCATATAATCTTTGGAGAAATGTCTATTCAAGTCCTGGAGATTGAAACCCAGGTTTTTGAATTTTGAGACAGGTTCTCAATAAATTGCTGAAGCTCACCTTGAACTTTTGTCTTCCTGCCTCAGCCTCCAGAATAGCTGGGATTACAGGCATGTGTCATAGCCTATAGGATTTCTCAATATTTCCTATAGAATAACCTCTTTTTGAATGCTTTGCAAATATTTTATCCCATTCTGTAGATTGCCTCCTACCCTATTGATTGTGTCTTTGTGCACAAGTTTTAAAGACCATTTGTCTAATTTTGCTTTTGTTGCCTGTGTTTTTGGTGTTATATCCCAGAAATCATTGACAACTCCAATGTAGTAAAGCTTCCCCCCTGTGTTTTCCATTAGTAGTTTTATAATTTGTTTAGAATATAAAGCCTTATGTTTGCGTCTTTGATCCCTTTTGAGTTAATTTTTCTATGTGGTCCATTTCCATTTTTTTAATTTTATTTTTTAGTTTTAGGTGGGCACAATATCTTTATTTTTATGTGGTGCTGAGGATTGATCCCAGTGCCTCATGCATGCTAGGTGAGCACTTTACCATTGAGCCCTAGCCCCAGCCCCCGATTTCATTTTTAACAATTCATTTTCATTCTTTTGCATGTGGAGATCCAGTTTTTCCAGCAGTCCTTGAAAGGACTGTTGTTTTTCCATTGATTAGTTGTGATGCTATCTGAGATCATTTCACCGTATACTCAAATATACACTGAATACTCAAATATACACTGTATATTTCTGGGCTCTCTGTTCAGTTCATTCAGTATATTTTGTCTTTATCTTAGTATTGCACTCTTATGATCATTGTATCTTTGTCATATGGTTCAAAAATATTGGATCCTCTAATTTGTTGTTTTTTCCCAAAATAGTTTTAGGGTTTTTAGAGTCCTCTGAGATTCCATGTGAATTTTTTTTTTAAAGTTGTTGAAGGACACAATGCCTTTTTTTTTTTTTTTTAATTTATTTGTGGTGCTGAGGATCAAACCCAGAGTCTGACACATGCTAGGCAAGTGCTGTACCACTGAGCCACTACCGAGGCTCCATGTGAATTTTTTAAAATATATTTTTTTAGTAGCAGTTGGAAACAATACCCTTATTTTATTTATTTATTTTTATGTGGTGCTAAGGATTGAACCCAGCGCCTTGCACATGCTAGGAGAGCACTCTGCTGAGCCATAACCTCAGTCCCCCCAATGTGAATTTTTATGATGATTTTCTTCATGATTCTATTTATTTTTTTTAAAAAAAGCTGTTGGTACTTTAGTAGGAGTAATCTTGGCTATAGAAATAGTGGTAGGTAGCATTGGGTAATATAGATTTATTTTTTTAAAATTTTTTTTAGTTGTTGATGTAACTTTGTTTTATTTATTTATATGTGGTACTGAGAATTGAACCCTTACCTCGAACATGCTAGGCAAGCACTCTACCACTGAGCTACAACCTCAGCTCCAAGGGTAATATAGACTTCTTAACCATATTAAATCTTATAATCCATGAATATAGAGTATTTTTCTTACCTACTATAATTTCTCCTCTCTTTTTTTTTAGGCAATGTTTTGTACTTTTTGATTTATAAGTTTTCAGTTTGGTTAAGTTTATTCCTAATATTTTTTTACTCTTTTTGTTGCTACTGTAAAAGGCCTCTTTTTCTCAATATCCTTTTATTTTTTTTAATACAATGTATTTTTAATGAAGCCCCTTTGATTTTTTTCTGACCTACTAATAGTTATTTAATATGACATATCTAAAATCTGTTACTTCGCTGAAGTAAGTGCAGTTTTATACTATAGTTCAAAGGATGCAAAATATTGCTTTTGTCCAAAATTGTCTTGGACATTTCTTGAACTATAGATGCATATTCTGCAAAAATGTGAATTGATAATGTGCAACAACAAGTATCACACCAGTTTTTCCTCTGTGCTCCCCTCCCCTCCCTCCTTCTTCCTCTCCCCCCTTTCTTTTAGCGCTCTATCAATAAACTACACCCTCAGCTATCCAAGCAAAGCTCTTTGAGTTCTGAACTGAATTTTACTTCTTGTATAACAGAATGTTGGTAGTTGAGTTTGATGGGACTTTTTTTTAAATTTTCGTGTTGTAGATGGACAGAATCCGTTTAATTTGTTTATTTTACGAGATGTTAAGGATCAAACCCAGTGCCTCACACATGCTAGGCAAAGTGCTCTGCCACTGAGCTACAGTCCCAGCCCCTAATGGGACTTTTAATGCTAAAGCGAGATATGTTTATCTTAGGGTTAAGACAAGGAGTGTGCATGCATATAATTTTTTTTAATCAAGAAAAAATATGATATTTATCTTTCTAAAAAGTGAATTTACATTAAGCATTAAAGAATTGGATGGGCTGGGCATGGTAGTGCATGTCTGTGGTTTGGGAGGGCTTAGACAAGAGGATTGCAAGTTCAAATCCAGCCTCTAAGCAACTCAGTGATAACCTTGTCTCAAAAAACCGTGAGGGACGCTGAGTGGATAGAGAGGGCTGGGAATGTAGCTCAGTGGTAAATTGTCTCTGGATTAAATCTCCAGAATCCCAAAACAACAACAATAAAAAATTGGGACAGCTATTTTAAAGCTCCAGTCTATTACCGTTTTCTTTTGTCAGATCATTGCTATAAAATGTAACAGGGACTGGGGTTCTGGCTCAGTGGTAGAACGCTTGCCTAGCGTTTGTGAGGCACTGGGTTCAATTCTCAGTACCACATAAAATAAATAAAGGTCCACCAACAACTAATAAAATATTTTAAAAATAAAACAATTAGTACTTTAACATAAAAGAAAGAAAATGAGACTGAAGTCATCTTTTCAGAATGGATTGTTTAATATGCTAAATTTACAAATTCACCAATATTTAGAAGCCGTTGGAGTTCTGGAGTGGGTGGAAGTGGAGGAGGATCCTCTGGAAGGTCATCAGCTGGAGCCCGAGATTCCCGGAGACAGACTCGAGTCATTCGGACAGGACGGGATCGAGGGTCTGGACTTTTGGGGAGCCAACCCCAGCCGGTTATTCCAGCTTCCGTCATTCCTGAGGAACTGATTTCACAGGTATGGATCTTAAATTTAATGGAAGACAGTGAGAAAAGGTGAGGCTTAACTGAATGTTGTGGGTCATCTCTATGACTTTTAGCATAAATTTGAATTTTTTAATTTTCTGTATTGGTTGTAGAAAGCTGATTTTGACAAAGAATTTAAAGAAAATAAGCATAGTATTCTTCATTTTTGAATTTTAGGCTCAAGTTGTTTTACAAGGGAAATCCAGAAGTGTCATTATTCGAGAACTCCAGAGAACAAATCTTGATGTAAACCTTGCTGTAAATAATTTACTTAGCCGAGATGATGAAGATGGAGATGATGGGGATGATACAGCCAGTGAATCTTATTTGCCAGGAGGTTGGTGGATTACTATCATGGTTTTCTCATTTCTGGAGTGCTCATTCACTGAAGAATGGAATTTTAAAGTACAACTGATTTTCTGACTATTCCTAAAGGTGGTGGATGGTTTCCCTGTAGAGCTGCTTAATTTAATTGCAACATTGCTGTAAAGGGAAAATGGGGAAATATTTGGCTCAGTGGACTCGTACTTGGTTCCAATAAATACATGGTTATTTATGTGCTTTATCCTGGTTGACATGTGACTCTGGAATGTTGGTGCTTGATAACTTATTAATGAAAATAGATTATAAGCTGGTGTTGTAACTCAACGGTAGGATGCTTACCTAGCATGTATGAGGTTCTGGATTCATTCCCCAGCAGTTTGCTAAAAAACCCCAACAAACAAACCTTTAAAGATATATTAGGGTCCTGAAAGTAGGTAATAATCAAACTGTGCTTATTTATTTATTTTTAGGGGGCAGGGATGAGTGGGTGATACTGGGGATTAAGCCCAGGGCTTTGCAAACACTCAGGGTTGGCAAGCAGTTCACTGCATTTGTAGCCCTTTTTTATTTTATTTTGGGATAAAGTCTTTCTTAATTGCTCTGGTAGGCCTCAAATTTGGTATCTTACTGCATTAGCCTCCCTTCTAGGTGGGATTACATGTGGATGCTACCTTACCTGACTTTCATTTAGATTTTGACTGTATTATCTCTGTATCTTAAGCAGTCCTTTTTTTTTTTTTTTCTGGTGATAATTTAGTAAGTAGAACTGGCAACAACTACATCTGATGTTCTTTAAAGTTTGTTAGTAATATAAATTTCATTTCCTAGATAGTTGTTGTTTTTTCCCCCCTTAGATAATATAATCACTGATTTTAATTTTACAGATTGTTCAGTGTTCTATAGATGTACTTTCTATACCTGCTTCATTTCTATTTTTTTGTTTCTGCTTGTAGAGGATCTTATGTCTCTTCTTGATGCTGACATTCATTCTGCTCACCCAAGTGTCATTATTGATGCGGATGCCATGTTTTCTGAGGACATTAGCTATTTTGGTTACCCTTCTTTTCGACGTTCATCACTTTCCAGGCTAGGCTCATCTCGAGGTAATTTGCATTTATTTCATTTTGATCATGGACTGGCTGCATAGAGAGAGAGTGGTAGATTCTCTGTATTTGAATTTGCAAAATTACAGTAGATGATGTCATTCCTTATTAGTGTTTTTAGGTACTTTGGCATTAAAAGTAGCTTTTTAAAAAATTTTTTTATTTTGAAGAGCCACAGTAGTATTTTAGAGATGACCTTATTTATATTTTATAATGCATATCAAGGGTACAACTTACCTAACTATATTTTTAATTAGGAATTTGGATTCTGAACTAAAAGCAGAATTCTACTTTACAGTGACATGCAGCATTCAGAAAACAAGTCTCCTTGATTAAAATGACATGATTTTTGTGTTCATTTTAAATCCTGGTTAAATGGAAAAGTAAAATATGAAAAACATTAGAATGAGATTGAACAGTATTAAATGTATAGGTAAATGTTTAGCTTATTAAAATGCTATTTTCAAAAGTTTGAAATCCTTAAAAGATACAGTATGTGATAAAGGTTAGAAAGATAACTCTGAAACTATTAAGCTGACTTCTTGTATACATTTTTAGCAACTTTACCTTTATAATATAGATTCTATATTTTTATTTTCTAGAATTTAAAACTGATTGATCAAATAATAGGCAAAAATAAGCTATATTTACTGATCATTAATAAACAGGAAAAGATACCATATTATATTATGACTTTGCTGCAGATACCTAGTACTTAAATAACAGACCTATGGGTGATCTTTTAATGTACTGAACATATTATGTAGTAGCTTTAAAAGTTTTTTTTTTAAGTGTACTTTATTGTCTTGGATATATTAAGTATTACATTTCCCAATATTTAGTATCTGACCATACTCCTAATTTTTTCCCTTTTTCTTTTTCTGTGCTCATTCTGTATAGGCATTACTTTTAGTTTAAACCATGAAAACCAGCTGGTATTAAACCACTTTAGAACTGCATATTTGGCAATTTTGTATGGTGCAACTATGTATTGTTCCTAATCCTTTTATACAAATCTTAGAAAGCTTATTTTGATTCCTTTATTTAAAAAGTAATATATGAGCAAATGGGAAAAAATGGCTTTAAATAGTTTGTAGACTGATTGCAGGGGAAGCATTTTGGTCAAGGAAATTCTTTCTATAGATGCTTAAAACAAAACAAAATCTGTTTTGTTCTTCAAAAATTTTAAAATAAAACATTCATAAAAATCCAGCCTATAAAAATTACCCCAAACAAGGGCTTGATTATCCAAAATTTTATAATTAGTTTGTTAATGGGGTTTAACCTATTCAAGTATTTTTATTATTATTATTATTATTATCATCATCATCATCATCATCATCATTTTTTAATTGGTATTGGGGAATCTATAAAGTATTTTTTCCATCAGCATTTTTTTTTTTTTTTTTTAGTAACTGAAGACTTTGCAATATTCTCTTTTGGTTTGCTTCTTTTTTTCTAATGTGTTGAAATTTTAATATGTATACTTTTCTAACTTAGAAAATTTATACTAAGCATTTCTAATGAAAACCCAAATTTTTAAACCCCATTTAATAAAAATGCAGTCAAACTTAAAATAAAGCCATTCTGCTCTAAAATCATATAGTTGAAATAATAGCTGGTACTAGACCACTTTTGAACTATTCCTCTATATAGGTTTAAAAAATACTTAAATAATTTTCATCCATTCACTTGAAAAGGGTTAATGTTTTGAATGTTGCATGTCAGCTTTATTAGATATACATTTACATAAATTTTTGTGAGTAGATAAACTGCTATTAGTTGCATCCTAAAGGGTCTTTACTAGAGAGTGGCTTACTTTTATCCCACTGGTGTGACCCAATTGCATACCAGTTCTCCTTCTTCCCTTAGAGAGAGACTCTGAGCTGTTGCGTGAACGTGAATCCGTTTTACGTTTACGTGAGCGAAGGTGGCTTGATGGAGCCTCATTTGATAATGAAAGGGGTTCTACCAGCAAAGAAGGAGAGCCCAACTTGGACAAGAAGAATACACCGGTTCAAAGTCCAGTATCTCTAGGAGAAGATTTGCAGTGGTGGCCTGATAAGGTATTTGGAAAAACATTCACATTGTTCCATTTAAATGAATTCCTGTCAAGTACCTCTTTTTCCCCTCTAAAAAGGCTTCTGTTTTATTTATACTTTGTGTGCCCCCCCCCTTCCACAACAACAACAAAAAACCCCAAGGAAACCCACAAATATAAAATGATAAGTGTCCTTTAAATTCAAGTAGTACATCTTCATTGTTCTTGTGTGAGTCATCTGAGTGATTGTGTTCACTGGTGCTTTTTTTCCCCTACTTGATGAATGAGATAAGAGAAATTGGGGTGGGGGAGTAATTTTAGATAACACATCAGCATTCTGTTCTAGGACTTCTTTTCTAGTAATGATTACTCTAATAATGGTCATATTCCTTAGTAGAGATTTATTTTCCCAAATTTGAAATGTCAGGTGGACCCCAGTTTCTGAAGGGCAAGTTTGTGGTCTTTGATGCTGCATGCCTCAGGACAAGATGAAGGGACCTGTTTTTCTTTGATTAGTTAGCTGACCCATTTAATGATGATGAATTTGCTTTGCTGTGAATGCTGTGGGAGATGAAGCAGTCTGAAGTGGAATGGACTGGGAGAGTTGTGCTTGGCATCCTGAGGAGTAGAATAATGAGTGGATTTCAGAAAGCAACTAGGATTTGTTAAGTGGATTTGGAATCTTCAAAAAGCCATCATCACTACAAGTGGGATGAGCAGATGCATCCTATTGATGGTGTATATGTTTCATTGTTTTAAGTGTTGGTAATTTTCTTGAGAGCGTTCTGCAGGTGTCCATGTACTTTTCATTCATTTTTGTATGCCCTGTTTGTTCTTATTTCCAGAACTAGTTGGGTAGGAGATTTTCTTAAGCAGAAATAAACCAAATGAGGATAAAGAGAGTCTGACATGGATTTCTTTTCTTTGAATTTAGGAAAATATTAACTTTATTAATTTATGTTTTCATAGTTTTTGGTGACTCTTGATGTAACTCATTTATTTTCCTTTACATTCAACTCGTGGAAAACATGAGTGTAAGAGAAAACATGAATTTTAATCAGTTTCTTTGGAAGCAAAAGGTTATTCTGTTTTCTCTGGCAGCTTCCAAACTTTCCTCAAATTGCATTATTTCCGTAAAACTGGAAATGTCCCCAGTTCTACTCTACTTCATATGGTGGACAGTGATTTAAACCCTTGAGCCTTTATTTTTTTACTTTCTTGGTATATCATTCATTATTTGCTCTTTTCATTGCCTGGATCATGTTAGAACTGTGTTTCATATTGACAGGAGGTAATAAAGGACTCATGTATCATTTACTAGTGCCATCACATATTATTTGTCTAGGCTTCTTTTTTATGTATTATTTTTGTTAATGAAAGTGTTTTTGAATAGTATGAATTCAGGAATCATTACCATTCTTGTATCATCTTCTTGATTTAGTAGCTAGCCTTTTTTTTTTTTTTTTTTTTTTTTTTTTAAAAGAGAGAGTGAGAGAGGAGAGAGAGAGAGAGAGAATTTTTTAATATTTATTTTTTAGTTCTCGGCGGACACAACATCTTTGTTGGTATGTGGTGCTGAGGATCGAACCCGGGCCGCACGCATGCCAGGCGAGCGCGCTACCGCTGAGCCACATCCCCAGCCCTTTTTTTTTTTTTTTGTCTTTACTGATAGACATGCTTTTAGATACCCTTTATTTCCAGAGATAGTTACTATACTAACTGCTTTATGAAATCTTGAGACTGTATACAATTTTGGTTTATTTAGACATTGAATTAATGGAAGAAGAGCAATTTGTGAAACAGAGTTTATATCCCCCCCACCACCACTTAAACAGTCGACTTAAAAAGTATCATTTTAAAAGAAATCCTTTATTTAATTTTTTGGGGTGGTAGTAGGGATTGAGCCCAGAACCTCACATATGTAGTAAGACTACTACTAAGCTACACCCCAGTCCTTTTTTTAATTCTCTTTTTTCTATTTATCTATTGATCAGTTGTACTGAGAATTGAATGTGAGGTTTAGCTCTACCATCCCTAGCCTTGTTTTAATTTAATTAATTAACTATACTGAATTAATTTGTGACACTGATGATTGAACACAGGGGCACTCTATCATGAAATGTATCCTAGCCCTTTCAATCTTTCTTATTTTGACAAAGTGTCTCCCCAAGTTGCAAGGGTGGCCCTGAATGTTTATTCTTCCTGCCTCAGCTTCCCCCGTAGCTGGGATTATAGGGTGTACCACCATGCCCAGACAAAAGCACTTCCTATTAGTTCATGATTGAAATTTAGGCACAAGAAATTTCAGTTCTGGGAAGGAAAACAGATCCAGTCCTTGTAAACTTTTGTGCTTTATCACAGTCATCAAAAAATACCATTAGATGCTTTTTGTAGGGCTTGATGATATATGCTTAGATTGTAAAGAGCTTAAGACCCTGCTTTCAGCTAGCTTTAGTAAAGTTCATCATAATAGGTGCAGGGAATAAGTATCATCCGAAGAAACGGGCCATATTGGTTTTCCAAAATTGGTTGGGTATAGTGAATACTGAGAAGGGGAAAGGCTTGGCAGGGATTGGAGAAGTAGGAGGAAAAAGCAGGAAAATAGGATATTGAGTGTACTTGCTGCCACTGATGGTGTGAGGAGAAACTAGCACTGTAAGAGACAAGTCTACCAAGAGCTGAGGGTCTAATGAGGGGTCTTGAAGGAATTCCAGCTCAGGACAGTTTATGCATCATGTTTAAGCCAACAGTTAACACAGCAGTTAATGAGCATGTACCCATTATTTTATTTCCTCTTAAGATGTAGATGTGATTGTGCTAAGGGACCTGGTGGGATAATGATTTTTACCTTACAGGATTATTGTGAGAATTCCATACTGAATTTGTGTAGATTAAGCATAAAGAACAAGGAGAAGCATTGTTCTATTTCAGAAAGAGAAAACAGGCAGTTCCTTGAGGTATAGAGAGCTGAGAGAGACCAGTAGTAGATTTGGGTATTCCCACGTAGGTCTGTTGCAGTTTATATTTTGTGTTTGAGATCCTCTATGTATAATGAGATAAGTTTTCAGTTCAGTGGTTATCTAAAATACCTCTATTTTTACTTTTTAGTCATTCTTATAGCTTATTTTTCTTAGAATAAAAATTGAGGTTATGTTGCTGAGTATCTTATGTATAAATAGTAACTTTGTATGTAATTATATTAACCTACTTCCAACAAGAATTTAAATTAAACACATTCTGTGAGGTCAGTATCACCTTGATTCCTAAGTTGATAAACATACTACTAAAAAGAAAACTAATGGCTAATATTCTAATGAACATTGATGCAGATCCTCAATGAAATAACAGCACATGAAATAGAAGATAACATCATGACCAACTGGGATTTATCCCTGGCATGTAAGGCTGCTTTAACATATACAAGTCAGTTTACATCACTGTGATATATCACATTAACCAAATGAAACATTAAAACCACACGATTGGGCTAGGGCTATAGCTCAGTGGCAGAGTGACTGCCTCACACTCATGAGCACCACATAAGAATAAATAAACAAAATAAAGATAAAAAACAAACATAAACAAAAAACCACATGATTGTCAATTGATGCAGGCAAGGCATTTGACAAAATTTAGCATCCTTTTTTTAAAAAAAGATTTTTTTAGTTGTAGATGGACATGATATCTTTTATTTATTTATTTTCATGTGGGGTGAGGATCGAACCCAGGGTTTCTCACATGCTAGGCGAGTGCTGTACCACTGAGCTACGACCCAAGCCCTTAGCATCCTTTTTTGATAAAAATATTTTAACAGTTTAAGTGTAGAAGGAAAAGTTCCTCAATAAAGAGCATTTATGAGAAATCCACCGCTGACATCATAATTAGTGGGAAACAATTGAAGGTTTTTCTAGTAAGATCTGGTGTAAAGCAGGGATGCCCGCTTTTGCCACTTCTATAAAAACAGTACTAGCAAGCACATTTATATAAGAAAAAGAATCTTTCTTTGAAATGTAAAGGGAGGAAGTAAAATCATCTCTTTGCAAATACTATAATCCAGTCTATGGAAAAATGTGAATGATTCCACAAAAATCTGTTAGAACTAATAATTTAGTAATGTTGAAGAATATACAACCATCATACAAAATTTAGTAGCATTTCTGTATACAGGTAACTTACAACCTAGCTAAAAAGAAACCAAGGAAACAAATAGTTTATGATAGAATCAAAAGGAACAAAACAATGGGGTGAAAGATTTACAGACTGAAAGCTATAAAACCATAGATGAAAGAAATTGAAGAAGATGCAAATAAAAGGTACCCCATGTTCAGGAATTTGAAGAGTTAATATTATTAAGATGTTCTTCCTACCCCAAATGATACACACTTTTAATGTAATCACTCTCAAAATTCCATTGGCATTGTTCAGAGAAGTAGCAAAGACAATCATAAAATATGTGGCTCCACAGAATACTTAAGTAGCCAAAGCAATACTGATAAAGTAAAAGTTGAAGGCTTCCACTTTCTGATTTAAATTATATTATGTAGCTATAGTAGTCAAAGCAGTATGGTATTCCTTTGTATAAAAATAGAAACAGCAATGGAACAGAATAGAGAGCCCAGATGTAAATACAAGCAAGTGTGGTCAGCTAAATTTTGAAAAGGGCATCAAGAGGACACAATGGGGGAAAAGATAGTCTCTTCAGTAAATGATGCTTAGAAAATTGGATTTTTATATATAAGAAAGGAAGGAAGAAATTAAACTCTTATTTTAAGACTATACATAAAAAATGAGTGAAAATGGATCAGAGACCCAAACAAGTGAGGGTTTTTCTAGTAAGATATGATATAAAGCAGGGATGATAATTTACGAATGATAATTTTTTAAAATATAAGACTAAGGATTACAGACATCAAGATATGTGCCCATCCAGCATGGGCACATATCTTCACTAGGCAGTGAATAACCTGAACCCAGAAACTCATAGAAAAGAACATAAAATCTCCTTGACATTAGCCTTGGTGATGATTTTTTTGATATCACACTAAAAGCTTAGGTTATACAAGCAAAAATAAATAAATGGAATTGTATCAAACTAAAAATCTTATGCACAGCAGAGGAAACAAAACGAAAAGGCAACCTATGAACTTGGAAATATTTATATACCACTTATCTAATAGGGGTTAATATGCAAAATTAAAAAAAAAACTTACAACTCAACATCAGAAACATATTCCAGTTCAAAAACGGACAAAGAATCTGAACAGACATTTCTTCAAAAATATAAAAATATCCAACAGATACATGAAGAGATTCTCAACATCACTAATCATCAGGGAAATGCAAATTAAAACAACCATAAAACATCACCTCACCTCATATGTTTTAGGAGTGACTATTATCAAAAATAAAAGAGATGAATGTTGACAAGGGTATAGAGAAAAGGAAACCCTGGTAGAATTTTAGTAATATAGATTGGCACAGCCATTATGGCAAACAATTTTTTGAGTTTTGTGAAAAGGGTAAAAATAGAACTACCATATGGCTCAACAATTCATCTTTTGAGTATATACCCAAAGGAGATGAAGTCACTGCCTAGTGAGGATATGTGCCCATCCATGTTCATTTCTGGATTATTCACAATAGGCAAGATTAAGAAGCAATTTAAGTGTCTGTTGATGGATGAGCGGATACTAAAATGTGATACATGCACCTACTGGAATATAATTCAGGAGGAGGGAGATTCTGTTATTTGTCACAATGGACTTGGAGGACATTATGCTAAGTGAAATAAGCCAGACATAAAGAAAAATATTTATTGCATGATCTTACTTATATGTAGAATATTTTTTTAAAAAGCCAAATATATAGAGAATTAACACTGAGATGCAGTCAAAGAATATAAATCAGCATATGTAAACATAGGATAAAAAAGTCTAGAAATCTAACATGTACACATAAGGATAATAGTTAATAAAATTGTATTAGGGATTTTTGTCAGTTTTTTTAGATCATAACCCCCTGTGTCACACACTCAAAAAGAAAGATGATCGATACATTAATCTACTGCAGTGTAGTAATAATATTTGTATTGTATAATGTCATGTTACAAACCTCAAATAGATACAATAAGTTTATAGAAAGCCACATTAGGTAAATTTGCTAAACATAACAACTTTGTGCTTTCTAATAAAACATAATCTGAATTTAAAGGATGCACATGTTGTTCTGTATTCACTAAGTTCCCAGGAATGGTTGGTTATTGTGTGGTGGAAGAAAGAAAAATGATCCAGCAAGTAGGGACTGTTAATTAATAGTCATACCTCTTACTGTTCTGGATCTGTTTCATGTAATTTAGTGGAAATAATAAATTTATTCTCACCCGCCATTTGAATTGTTATGTTCTAAGCTATTCTGGTTCTTTGAATGGTATTGAAAAGAAAAAGGCCCATGGTATTTGTCTCCGTAGTATGTAAATTATTTTCAGCAGCCTTGTTGTTAGAATGTTCAAACTTGTTGGTTATATTGCTTCAATTTTATTTTGGTTTCCATACTGATGAGAGCTAAGGCAGTGTTCTAGAACTGAAAGTTGGGTGGAGGAAGGTTTTAGCTGTTTTTTTTTTTTTTTTTTTAAATTACTGATAGTTGGAAGCAATGCAGTTTAGTAATGAAATGAGCAAAATGAGAATTGATCAGAAAAAAGAAAATAAGCTAGGCAAAAGGAGAATAGGGAAAGGAGAAATGAATATGAACATGCATGGTTTACCAAATTCAAATTGCACAGTATAACCTTTTGTTGTTATTCTTTTCAGTCATAGAACACAGTATATTGCATTGAGTGACAGGACTTGGAGCTGGAAGTTAATAGCAAAACTAGCGTTTGCTGATGGTAGAAAATCAGGCAAACAAAAAAAGATGAAAACTAAGTTTTATGGGAGAAAGTTTAGGAAGAGTAAGATCAACTTTTTCAAATAAAATTTTAAATTTAGATATGGTCAGTAGGAGTTCCTATTTCTGGACTAATTGTTTCTTCTTAAGCTTTGGCCACTAACTTATTCCCATTGTTTTTAATAGTTACTCTCTTCTCTTTTGGGGAGGGACTCATGCAGTTATTCAGTTTTAAATTTAATAATTAGATTTAACCTTTAATGATGCAATTTTTTGTTTAAAACAAAACAAAACAAAACTGCCAGTTGTGGGGGGTAAATGCCTGTAATCTCATTGGCTTGGGAGGCTGAGACAGGAGGATTGTGAGTTCAAAGCCAGCCTTAGCAACTTCAAAATAAAATATGAAAAGGGCTGGGGATGTGTCTCAGTGGGTAAGTGTCACTGGGCTTAGTCACCTGTACCAAAAACAAATTATACTACTGTTTTTTAAAGAAATAGGGCCTATCTACTTTTTTCTAGTTGATATAAGCAGACCCAACTTACTCAGAAACAGCAAATAGTGTTTCATTAAGACAGTAAAAGTGTTGCCTGTGATGTTATGAAATGAATGAGCTGAGATATATTGTTATTTTTTGTATATTTGATTGTTTTATATTTCTCTAAATATAAATAAATTTCTTTTACATGGACAGATTTGAAGCAGCAAGAATAGGTGTCTAATTTTTGTCATCTTTCCTAGATTTATGGTTGTATCATCTATGCACACTTGTCCATAGTGGGTTTTCAGGGCCTCAGAGACTCTACTGGCTATTCCAAATGTCCCCATTATGGGGAACATTGACCTTTCAATTGACCAGTCAATTCTGAGAGGACCTCTGCATCCAGGGATGTTTTGTTCATGACTTTTGATGTAACAAGTCCTTTAATTGAAGTTGGAGTTAAGATTCAATTGTTCATTCAGCACTTGGTTGGTGTGCTTTTTTGTGTGTGTGCTGTGTGCCAAACTGACCTGTAGTAATGTAGAGGTGACTGTGTTGTGGAACTTCCCATGAGGAATGTAGGGAACACAAACATTCATGTAGTGTGATGTGTTCATAACATGATCAGTACTAAACTAAAGGTGTGCATAAAGTTCCACAGGGCTTTACAGTGGGGAATGACTATACCACCTGATAGATTTGGTAAAGACTTCATAAAGGAGATGACATTTAAGCAGTAAGTTTTTTGTTTGTTTTTCTTTTTCTTTTGAGACAGGGTCTTGCTAAATTGTTTAGTTCTTGCTTGGTTGCTGAGGCTGGAATTGTAGGTGTGCATCACCATGTCTGGCCAAGCAACAGTTTTGGGGCTAAGTAGGCATTGTCCAAGAAGCAAGGGTATTCTAAACATCAAGCATGGACCTGGAGTCATAAAAGGTGTGTTTGTGGAACAATGAAAAGTTCAGAATTACTGCTCTATGGTAGGGAGTAGAAGAGTAGGATGGAGCAGGATTGTAAAGTGACCTAGGTAACTGGCCAAGGAATTAAGATGTACTCTGTAGTAACTAAGAAGCTAAAAGAGTCCTTAGAGAAGTGATGTGATAAAGTTGTTTTGAAGGAAGGGAATTCTGTTGGCATCAGGAGAGAAAGGTATGTAAAGGAAGAAACATCTAAAGTCAGCTATGAATATGGTAAGATTGTTAAAGAATGAATTGTGAAGATTTCAGAATGCAGGGGCAATGGTGACAGGAAGGAAAGAGTCTGAAAAGAATTTGAGACAAATGCAACACTCCTTTACTAGTGACTTGATTGATGAGAGAAAGGGAGGAGTTGAGAACTCCCAGGTTTCCATGTCTCTAGTACGAGGTAGGTGTTGGGTGTTACTCATTTATATGGGGGCTACAGGTGAGGTACAGCTTTGCAGGTGGTGAGGAATTTGTTTTGGAGCCTGTCTATCCAGGAAGACATCTCTAATAGATGAATCTGGGGTTATGAGATAAAGACGTGTGTAAAAGCATGGTGCTTTAGTGGACATAGTCACTGAGGATGAGAGTGGAGCATAATTTGAATCAAGGGACAAGGGCAGAATCTGTGGTGAAGGGAGTGCATTGTCGTATAAGGGTGATGGAGACAGTAGCCACACAGGTAGGAGGAAGACCAGTAGAGAGTACTGACCTCTACTGGAGACCTCTCCTCTCAAAGGAGACCTCTCCTCTCAAAGGAGAGAATAGCTTCCAGAACAAATACCAAGCAGAAGCGAACATGGTGATACCAAGTGAGAATTCACTTGATCATGATTTCTGAAGGAAAGAATAATTTGGATGGTTGTTGGGGGGATATGGTCAGGGATTTCATTTAGTGTGTATATGGTTTATATTTAAGGGAGGGGGATTTTTCTTTCTCTAAGAAGGGAAAAGGTGAGAATGGTACTTCCTTTAAGTAAATCTAGAGGTGGGAATATTCAGGAAGGCTGTATACAAGAGCTGTTCTTTCCTTCCTTTTTGGGGAGGCATGAGCAGGAGATGAAGTCAGGGGAGCGTAGTAATCACAGTTAAATTTGAACACTTATTTTGCACTGGTCTCTGTGCGGTGTATTTGTCCTCCCTGTATGTATTATAATATCCATGTTAGAGGTGAAAAGTAGGTTTAGAGAAATTACATAATTTACTTGCAACCACTAACTTAATATGTGTTGGATTCACAGTTTGAATTCATTTGGTCTGATTATTTTAACCATGGGAATTGAGATAGAGAATGAGGTGGAAAAAGTAAGATTCAGGGCAGCTGCCATAGAGAAAGTAAACAGTGATTTTCAGATACCCATGGTGAAGGAAGAGAGGAATTTAATAATTATTTCAAATTTAATCTCTTTACTGTGCCCCCATAGAAGTACTTGAAAACAAGACCTGTTTGGTATAGGGAAAATAAAAGATTAAAATTAACGTTTTTTTTTCTGTACAAAGTATAATCCATTGCTAGTATGTAATATAAATCTTGGTAGACCTTTATCTGAGATTTATCTGAGCACTATAACCCATCTAACAAGTGAGATTGAAATTTGGCAGAAAACTAGAAAGACATGATTAGTATCTAGAAATCCAAGGAGAGGAAGTAATGTATAGACCAAAAGGAAAATACACAACCTAAGATCTGTTATTGGCAAGTTTTGCTCTGAGATTACTGGTTAGCTTCATGTCTGTAATCCTTGGTCTTATATTTTAAAATAATTAACATTTGTAAATTATCATTCGTGTTGATTTACATTTATTGTCCAAACTTCCAAGCTTTTTATAATTTAACTGTATCCCAGTTCACTGCATGTATTTTACCTTAAAAGCTAGTGAACTTTATACCTTTAAAAGCAAAATAAAGACATTTGTCTCAGCATGTTGAAAGACTCAGGAAGAAATGGGGGTAAGGAATTTAGGAATCTTCTCTTTTTTGACTCTGAATTTCCTTGCTTCTATTCCTTATTCTGTATTGTTTTTTCCCCTTAACATTTATTGAGCACCTACTTTGTGAACATTCTTGAGTATATGATGTGGAAAAAGACAAGTTTATATTTGTGAGATAAACAGGTAAACACAATAAATCATGAAATGTTATCTAAAAAGCAAAATCAGGAGCCAGAATGTGAGAGTGGTGGTTTTTTAGATACGGAAGTCTCCTTTGAACAGACTTGATTGGGGCCAGGGGTGGGGGTGGGGGGATGAGTTGCCTGAGAAAAAGTAATGTAGGCAGAGATAATAACAGCAACAGTGGTCCTAGGATGGGGTCCTGATGGACATGGCCTAGGAACAGGACCGTGAGTTGTGACCTGAGTTCATGGAATGAACCAGAGCCTTATGTGGGGACTTTGTAGGCTGTGCTAAAGATGTTGTGATACCTGTGACTTATGTGTTCACATAATGAATCTAGATTTGATTTAGTGATTATACTGACTGTCCAAACCAGCAGATTTGGTAATTTGTATGTTTATAGTATGGTCTTATTTTTCCTTTATAGGATGGAACCAAATTTATTTGTATTGGAGCCCTGTATTCTGAACTTCTGGCTGTCAGCAGTAAAGGAGAACTTTATCAGTGGAAATGGAGTGAATCTGAGCCTTACAGAAATGCACAGGTATTTTATTATTAAATCTTGCATTTAATAGCTCTACATATCAACATATAAAACAGTAATCATTTTTCTTATATGCTTTCAAAGAATCCTTCATCACATCATCCACGAGCAACATTTTTGGGGTTAACCAATGAAAAGATAGTCCTCCTGTCTGCAAATAGCATAAGAGCAACTGTAGCTACAGAAAATAACAAGGTAGGAGTCACTTTGCATTAATAAACATTTCATGCTTAAATTCTTGTTTTTTTTTCTCTTCTTGCCCCTTTTCATCTTTTCATTTTCTATCCTTCTGTCTAACTAGGTCCATAAATACAAAGTGTCTCAAACCCTAAGAAAGTGATCCAATGTTTTTTTTTGGAGGGCTGGGAGGTTAGTTTATGCTGTAATCCAACTTTAAAAGTAGTTTTCTACTTTTAAAGGAAAGGAAAAGATTCAAGAAAAGTGAAAGACAAGGGAAATCAGGGAGGTTAAAAAAAGGTACAGTTTGAGAAAATATAGATATTATGCTTCAAATGATCGGTTTGACTTTAAATTCTATTAAAAATTGTTGGAGCAAATGTATATTTTTGGTTAAGTCTTAAAGATGGCATTAGACATTCATTTCAATAGCTGCTATTTTAATTTACATGTGAAGAAAGTATTTTAATATCCAGTATTACTAAGAATTTGTTCTATAATACTATATATTTAGCTCAACATTTTAGAATTCTAGGCTATAAAGTATGTATGCTTTACTCCAGTTTTGATCACACTTCTTTTGGAAGGTTTATTTATTTTTTTTTAAATCTCTAACCTTTTATTCTTTAGGTTGCTACATGGGTGGATGAAACTTTAAGTTCTGTGGCTTCTAAATTAGAACACACTGCACAAACTTACTCCGAACTTCAAGGAGAACGGATAGTTTCTTTGCATTGCTGTGCCCTTTATACATGTGCACAGCTGGAGAACAATTTATATTGGTGGTAAGTATGTAGGGAGGAGGAATTTTTTTTCAGTGAATATTTTTATGTGCATGGAGACCTGCTTTGGGGAATGGAATACTAATATGAAAAGGTCAATACTTTGTAGGGACAGAAATTTCAATTTAGAACATTGTTACCTTAAAATAAAAGCGCTTAAGATAAATTTATAAAAGTAATGCGTACTTAGTGACTATATTTTAAAATTTATAATAGTATGATGTAGAATAAAAATCATCTAGAATTCTCTGTCCAAAGATATCTGCTGCTAACCTTTGGGGAATTTTCACCACCCCCTATATATAAATATGCATTTTGTTTTTAAATAATTGGAAGTATATATAGAATATTTAAAATTTTTAATAGCATGAGTATTCTCTTTTATTTAATTATAGTTTTAATGTTAGAAGATACCTAAATTTATTTTATTTGTGTCTTAATAGATACAAATATGTAAGAGTCTCCTAATGAAATGGAATTATTTTGAAGGAAAGTATCCACTGATAACATTTTCTATGAAAATTTAATCCTAAAAGTTTAATTAAAAACTAGATCCAGTTATTTATTGAATTTAAACAAGTTGCACATGTTAAAAATATTCTGAGGCAAAAAATATGAAGAAGAAATATATCAAATTTTAAATGACAGTATGTGTGTAATTTCAGATTTAATTTATCGGCTTGGTTTCTGCTTTATTTGATCATTTTATGGTTTTCCTTTCCAGGGGTGTAGTTCCTTTTAGTCAAAGGAAGAAAATGTTAGAGAAAGCTAGAGCAAAAAATAAAAAGCCCAAATCCAGTGCTGGTATTTCCTCCATGCCGAACATCACTGTTGGTACCCAGGTAAGGGGTTAGAATTAAGAATAAGCCTATCCTAAGGGACATAATTTCTCTTAAAAAATCACTTCCTTGTAAGCAATTTCTGTATAAGTAGTTTGATAGATGAGCATTATTTGAAGGACAAGGGTCCAGAGTAGCATCATACATTTTTCTTCAAATGAGTAACATTTTACAGATTCTGGTCTCATGTTAGTATTTTTCCTATGGGACATAATTTCTATATTTGCTGCATTTTTAGAATTAGCTGGTACTTTGAAAATGCAGAACCTGTAGTCATCCTCTACCAAAAGTTTTTCAGTTTATCCTTATGTTTAACAGATAGGCCAGGTGATTCCTATGACTGAAAAAATTTTTTTGAAAGATTTTTCTTGAAAGATATTGCTCTTTTGCCTCAGCAGGAGGCACAAGTCTTTGTCAAATCCCTGCATTTATATGAGTTTCTATTTTGAGGTTGTGAGATGCTTTTAGGCTCCTTTAATTATTTTCTGGTAGGTGATTTCTATTACTCCATTGGTTCTCAAAGTGTGGTTCAGAGACTACTGCTGATCCCTTGCCCTTTTCAGAGAGATTGGAAAGCCCTTTCTTTTCCAGTTTTCTGTCTCATTGAAGGTAAATTGTCTCTATGCGCTGAAGTCAGAATAACATTGAAACAGGTTGAATGCAGAAGCAGTAGGGAGAATCCAGAAGTTCTTGTATTCAACATGACATTAAGAGATTTGCAAAAATGTGAACGAGACCATTTTCCTCATTCTTATTTTTGAAACTCTATTTTTATGTTTGCATGTTGTTATATATTAACATGGGTTTTTATTACTGTTAATAAATTAAAATCTTTCTTTTCTACTACCCACCTGCCCACCCACCCACCACCAAACCTACCCAGGGCCTCACACACGAAAGACAAGCATTCTACCACTGAGCTACCTCTTTTATTTTGATACAAGATCTTGCTAAGTTGGCCACGGTGCTTTGACTTGAACTGTGATTATAGATGTGTGCTACCTTGCCTGGCTTAGCAAATATTTTTTCAGTTTTAGTTACTAATACATTACATTACTGATTATTTAAAACTAAGTATTAGCCACATAAACAAGGGACTTGGGATACTCATTAATATTTAATAGTGGAAAAGGGTTTTTAGAGTGGAAGCTCATCTTCAGGGTAAAACAGTGTTTATATTTGTTAGAGCAAGTGCAGTAATGAACATATTTATAATCCTTAAAACTTATGGAGGATTTTGTTACATAATGTGCTAATTTCCTCATGTAGCATTTTTAAAAAAATATATATTTTTTAGTTGTAATCAGACACAATACTTTTATTTTTATGTGATGCTGAGGATTGAAACGAGCACCTCTCACGTGTTAGGTGAGTGCTCGACCACTGAGCTACAACCCCAGCCCTTTCTCATGTAGCATTTTAAAGATTTTACTTATTTATTTTAGTTGATGGTCCTTTATTTTTTTAAATTTATATGTGGTGCTGAGAATTGAACCCAGTGCCTCACACATGAAGTGCTTTACCACTGAGCCACAACCCCAGCCCTCATCTAGCATTTTTATTTCAGATTTTTTTTCTCATCACCAAAAGGTACAATGACCTCTATCCCCTGCTTTAAAAAGTAGTTAGTCACTATTTAAGTTAAGTTTTTCCTCCGAACTCAGCTTAAATATACATAATTCTTTTTGTTTCTGGCTGTTTTGAATTTTTTGTTTTTGTTTTTGTCCTATTCAACAGTTGTCTTTTTCTGATTCTTTTTGGCCTTCCAACTAGAAAGTTCTTAGTAATTAATTACCCCCTTTTCTAGACATTATTACTCAGGTTTCATTATTTATCTAAGTTACTTTGGGCAGGGTGGTTGCCGTATCCCCAATATGATCCCCTCTTTCCCTATTTTGTTCAAATACTGATTTCTGATGTTCTCAGAAGTTCCTTGTCAATTGTACTCTCATAACAGTAAGATATCATAGCAGCTACCTTATTAGTAGGTTACACTAATACTCTAATACTGCAGGCAGAGAGGGCAGGAAAAATAAAGATGCATTGCAGAAAGAAAAGCTTTAAAGAAAGTAGCTTGGCACTACTACATTGCTGAAAGATAAATCGTATTAAAACACTTTGGTGATGGATGGATTTTCCTTTAAGCTTTACAAAACTGGGTTAAACAGCCACAACAAAAGGAAAGTACTTTATGTGTGAACATCAGAAAGAGTGTTGATCACTTAAGGGTATTCTGTTCTTTCTCCATTCATAGAAAGTAATTGTCAGGAGTAATGTATTTAGCATATATTCATTGTATATCTTGATATGGTAGGCTCCACCAACACTCCTCCTTGTCTTTAAGATGCCTTTATTTTTATAGGAAGACATTAGTAAATAACTCATTATAGAATGCTACATTTCTGTTTTAGTTACAGTCTTATTTCTTATTGAACCCTTTTCAGGCTTTAAGCTTTCGCTAGTCTTTTCTAAAAAATTCTGAATGAAATTTCCCTTGAAATTACTAAGTTTTGCAGAACATACTTTTCCCAAGAAGCCTGCTTTTAGCAAGTATTCATCTATGCCATAGAGCTATAGTTAGTGACACAATACTATTTTTTGGTAGAATTGCAACTCTAAGCCAATGTTTACACCTCCCATACTTCTCTAATGTACCACCGTTGTCCTGTCTCTCTTGTCTCTCTATTCAAAAATATTTGACACTGGTCAAGTATAAGATCATCATTAGTTCCTGGACAACTGAACATAATATAGGTAAGGTTGGATGGCTGGAGACCTCATAAGAGGAGCTATTTGTGTCATGTTTTAACAGTGCCATGTGTTTTCAGTGTGTAACCTGAGGTTAGTCCCTGACAGAGTTTTATAGCTTATTGACTCCTATACTTAAATTCCTGATACTAACATCTTCGTGTAATCTTTTCCACATTTTTTGGTACATTATAGTTATACATCATGATGGGATTTGTTGTTACATATTCATACATGTCACACAGTATAACAATATCTACATATTATTTTTAAAATAAAAATTGCAGTGTCCACTAAACTTTTGGCTAGTACAGAACAACGGTCTCGGGTGAAGCCAACATCTTATAGGAATGAAGCTAATGGAGCCTGTGTAGATTTGTGAATTAAGGAGGAAAATAATTTGAAATTAGGAAACAAAATATAATTATTTTATTTACAATTTTATATTGATAACTATGTTTAGTTTCTCTGCAGTTGCTGTTTAGTTTCGTTTTAGTAGAATTGTTATTTGTTGCATGAATTTTTAGTTTTTTAGCAAACATGCTGAAATTTCTCTTGCACCTTAGTTTTAGGAACAAATTTTCTTAGAGATTATTAAGTTGGTGCTTTTTCAACCTTGCTGATTGTGTAAGATTGTACCAGAAAACGAAGGAAGCAATCCTTTATGTATTGCATTTTCATACATTTATGACAGTTATTTCAGTTTGTTTTAAAGTTATGCCATCTTTATGGTAGTTTTCTTTGATTTGCTAGGTATGCTTAAGAAATAATCCTCTGTATCATGCTGGAGCGGTTGCATTTTCAATTAGTGCTGGGATTCCTAAAGTTGGTGTCCTAATGGAATCAGTTTGGAATATGAATGACAGCTGTAGATTTCAGCTAAGATCTCCTGAAAGCCTGAAAAGCATGGAAAAAGCTAGCAAAACTACTGAAACTAAGTAAGTATTATACTCTATGCTTTAATATCACTTTCTTATTTGTTGTGAATATTAATGGGTTAATCAAAGGAGATCTAGACGTATATAGTGACATAGAAATCAGGAATTGCTAACAATTGCTGTTTCTACTTTGCTTAGTATTTGTATATTAAATTTGCTCTTGATGGTGGCCAGAATGGCAGAGTGGTGTTCTTTCTCTCTCTCTCTCTTTTTTTTTGATGTCCTTTTTGTCATTAGATTGAGCTATATGAGTATCAGTTACAATGTGTTCAGCCTTATGTTTAGGCCTCCCCTGTCCCTTTGTATATCATTTTAATTTTTATCTAATGCTTTGCCTTAATCAGGATCATAGGAAAGGTTTTACATGTGCCGGGGAGGAAATTCTGTAAAAGATTTGTAAACTTTTTTTGTGTATTAGAGGGATATGTGAACAGAAATACCACTGATTTTTATCTAGTCCCCTATTCTGGGCCTGGTTTATTATTTAGAGTGGTATAGTGATTTTATTATCTATGCTTTCAAAAACATTCACTCATCATTTAGGATATGTGTATTATAATTTGGTGGTTTAGTACATGAACTAAAAATCCTTAATGAACTTGTTAAATAACTTTTAACCCACCGTCCCACCCCCCATACTAGGGGCATTCAACCACTGAGCCACATCCCCAGCCTGTTTTTATATTTTATTTAGAGACTTCTCACTGAGTTTTTTAGGGCCTCTCAAAATTGCTAAGGCTAGCTTTGAACTCTTTCTCCTGCCTCAGCCTCCCAGGCTTCTGGGATTACAGGTGTGCCCCACTGTGCCTGGCAATAACTTTTAATCTTAAAAAAAAAAAAAAAAAAAAAAAATCTGGGGCTGGTGTTGTGGCTCAGTGGCAGTGCGCTTACCCAGCATGTGTGAGATACTGGGTTTGATTCTCAGCACCATATATAAATGAATAAATAAAATAAATGTTCATCAATAACTTAAAAAAAACCTGACTATTAACATGGAAAGAGTAGGATTATCACATTCCATAAATTACTTTTTTTAAAAATATAGGCAGCCATTCAAAAATTATTGGAGGTATATGGTATATAAAAGTTTAAGACGTGAGTTTTTAGTTTGCTCTCCCTTTATGCTCAAACAAGTGTAATGAGTATAAATTTATTAGCTTTATCACTGCTATTTCTTCTCTGATATTAAAAATGCAAACTAAAATTCAGAAACAGGGATTTCTGTTAAGTTAAAAGCATAATGTACAACCAAAGTTTTGTACTGGAAGCCTAATTGATCATTTAAGTGCTTTTCTTTCTTTTTTTTTTTTTTTTAAGTTTTAAAGATTTAGGCTACTCTACTACTTATTGATTTTTGTCCTAAAAAGTAACAAAGCACATTTTCATTGTTTTATGATTTGGTGGGGGAGGGTGTGCTGGGGATTGAACCCAAGGCCTTTGTGCATTCGAGGCAAGTATTCTACCAACAGAGTAGAATAGTAGAATAGTAGAATAGTAGCCCTATTTTATGAATTTTGTAAGAACATTTGATATGAACAAATGTAAACAATAAAAAGATTAGACTGAAATCATGTAACTTAATGAAGTTTTTCAAGATTTTCCTTGAAATTGGCCATTTTTATTAGTGAAAGTTGTAATAGTTAAGTGAAATTAAATGCCAACAGCATGCTGTTGACATGTCACTAGCACCTACTATTCAACAAAAGACCTTCACTTTAAGGTATGCTAGTGACAACTCAGTATTGGCTTTGTCCCGGCATCACAGGATTTGTCGAGCAGCCAGCATTGCTGACAGCATGCGTATGTTGCGCACTTCTGGGGAAAATAATATTGATTTTCTTTTGGATTATTTCTAAATTCAGGTGAAATTCCTAGTGAAAGTAATGAGAGGTCGGAGGGTTAAGATTATGACCCAGATTTTAATATATGTGTCAGAATGAAATAACACGTTTTTAACAAGTCATTTTTGTGATTAAAAACTGATCTCTGCATTTTAATAAATAAAAACATTTGATTTTTCCAGCTGTAGAATATTATATTGTTGCTGTAGTTAACTTCTTGTTTTTTGTTGTTGTTTTTGTTTGTGTGTGTGTGTATGTCTGTTTATCTACTGATAATTGAATTTAGGGGCATTCAACCACTGAGCCACATCCCCAGCCCTATTTTGAATTTCATTCAGAGACAGGGTCTCACAGAGTTGCTTAGCACCTCGCTTTTGCTGAGGCTGGCTTTGAACTGCAACTCTCCTGCCTTAGCTTCTGGGATTACAGGCATATGCCACGGACTGTAGTTAACTTTTTATTTGAGCATTAATGTAGTAGTTCATTGAAGAGGCATAGTTTTCTTAATCCTATTACTAGTTGGCTTGAGTATGGAGTTTTATAAACTGGTATAAGTAGTTTCTTCTTCAAACTAAGAAATTAATGACCTTCTAGGCTTTTTACTTATTTGAATTTACCATTTATTGAAGTTAAATTGCTATAAACCCTTTTCACTATTACAGTATGAAACTTCTTTGCCCATCAGGGTTATTTGATAAAGCTATGCTGATAAATTAAGAACAACACTTATTGTTCTTCCTAGATAAAGCTTTATCAGCATCATTGTCCTAAGTTATTTATAGGTTTGTATGATATAGTTTTTCTATAGTTGAGAGCCCGCCCTGTGTACCTTTTTAGTGTATTGAGTCATAAAATTATACCATTTAGTAAAACTTTTAATTATTTTATTCCCTTACATAATAAGCTTGTCTTAATACATATAATTAGAAGGTAAATCTTTGTTTCTTGCTGTAGGCCTGAAAGTAAGCAGGAACCAGTGAAAACAGAAATGGGTCCTCCACCATCTCCAGCATCCACCTGTAGTGATGCATCCTCAATTGCCAGCAGTGCGTCAATGCCATATAGTAAGTTTTATATGTAGTCTATATTGGTCAAAGTCAAGTCCCAGGTAGATAGCTGTGTACTCAGCTTATTTCTGACTGGAATTAACTTGTGTGAATTTTTAAGTTTTAAAGTATCTTTTTATATGAGGTGTGTTTTCACTAGTGTATGTATGTATATATGTATGTATGTATGTATTGCACAAGTTTATTTAAATGGAAAGATAATATTTATAGTATTGACCATTTCTGTTTTTGAGAATTACAGTTTTAAAAAATACACAAAATTTATTATAAAATAAAGGGAAATAACTGCCTTTAACCAGAATATTTTGACTCTTATTTTTTTAATATTTATTTTTTAGTTATAGGTGGACATATATTTTTATTTTTTATTTTATGTGGTGCTGAGGATCGGACTCGGTGCCTCACGCATGCTAGGCAAGTGCTCTACCTCTGAGCCACAACCCCAGCCCTGACTTTTTGTAAGTTAGTTATGGCTTGGTCATAAAGGATTTGTAGCATGTATAAATATAGATTTACCATGGATTTAAAGGATTTTTAAAAAGCCCCTCAAAATTTAAGATTCCTATATTTATCAAATAGTTTTAACAATAGCCTAGCAGATCTTCCTTTTTAAACTTTAGTTAACCCTAATTTTGAGAGTCCAAAATATACTCTTTTGTTCTTTATAGCTGTTTATAATTTGTAGTATCTTTAGGATAATCAGACATTAACGGTTAACAATTCTTTATTCTGAATTTATTTGAAGTATCATTTGGTCATAAAACCCTAGTTCAGAAAGGGGTAGTTCATAGCATTTTTGTTTAGAAACCTCAGTTATGTATCCCTTTAAAAATGATCATTCTTCATATATTTAGATGAAATCTATAAAGTCTCTTTTACATTTTCTTTTTGGTACTTACCATTTTGTTGTTGTCTAAGAACGACGTCGGTCAACCCCTGCCCCGAAAGAAGAGGAAAAGGTGAATGAAGAGCAGTGGTCTCTTCGGGAAGTCGTTTTTGTGGAAGATGTTAAGAATGTTCCTGTTGGCAAGGTTGGTTCAAAATAGCTAAGAATTAGTACTATCAGAAGCATAGCATGGTTGGTTACCCAGGGATTTAAGGTTGGTTCAAAATAGCTAAGAATTAGTACTATCAGAAGCATAACATTGTTGGTTACCCAGGGATTTAAGGTTGGTGTCTGTGAACCCTTTCTTTAATGCTTTTTTATTCATGACCTTTGGTGGTTTCTTTTATCCCATTTCTGAATCCAATATAGGAATAGGTCTTCTCTGTCCTTGACTGATGAAGAGGTGTTGCTTTGCCTTGAGTGTTTTTGGTGATATGTTGCTTTTCTTTTTTTTTTTATTTTAACATGTTACTTGGGGGTATTTTTAGATTTACCGAATACTTGCTTTCAGAGATACACAACTTTGATATAGTTAATTCTTTCTCACTGTTAGTATAAATGGCAATCTTCTGTTACATTGAAAATTCTTCCTTAACACAGAAATGTAGTAAAGCTCTCACTGAGTGACCTTCCACTTTTTCCTCTCTCCCTCCTGAAGAGGGTTTTTCCTTCCAAGAAGCCAAGTAGGTAGAATGCCATTAATTTCATCTTTTCCCAACATTTACTTAAATTGTTCCCACAACTGTGGAATATCTGCAAAGTGAAGGTTTTCCTGATTGCTTTTTAGTTTGTAAAATGTTCTTTTCATTTTACTTAGGGAAGAGCAGATATACCATGCTTTGCAGTTTACAAAGTCCTTTCTTATTCGACCTTTTCATCAACTGTAGTTTATGAGCAAGTATTTTCTTCTAAGAAGTTCACACTGCTCAAAAGTCAAAATCAGATGTCCTGGTTTCAAGTCCTGTGCTTGTCTTTGTGTGCATTGCTGACTTCCTCCCAGTGTTGATGACTACAGTAGCTACTAGTTATGTATGTGGCTATTTAATTTATTCATATTAAGAAACATTAAAAATTCAACTCCGTTTCAAGTGCTCAGTAGATACTGAGGTCTATTAGACAGCACAGATGTAAATCATATACTATCATCAAAGACATTCTGTTGGACAGTGTTCCTTTAAACTAATGAAGAGGGAAGATGAGAGAATTTCCTTGGTTCTACTTTAGGATGTTTTTTGTGTGCGTGCACCCCGCCCCCCTACTTCTTCCAGGCAGTTGATAAACATTCAGACTGCAGTCACTATATGGGTCAGTTTTTTGAGCTTTGAATATAGACATCAAGAGCATAGCTTTAGTGATTCTGTCCAAGTTAATTTTATAATTTATGATTATTGAAGAATAAAGAATTAATTGCCATGTTAAATTAATTCAGTGAGTACAATTTGTGCCTTGGTTTTATATAAACTATTGTTAATTTACAGTGTATTTGCCTATACTTTTAGGTGCTAAAAGTCGATGGTGCCTATGTCGCCGTAAAATTTCCAGGAACATCCAGTAATACAAACTGTCAGAGCAGCTCTGGTCCAGATGCTGATCCTTCTTCTCTCCTGCAGGATTGTAGATTACTTAGAATTGATGAACTGCAGGTAAGTATAGAGGATTTGTACAGAAGGTGAATATTGGGACTGACTCCTTGAGTATGTTACAGTGTTTGAGAATGGAATCCCTTTTGTGTTGTAGGTTGTCAAAACTGGTGGAACGCCAAAAGTTCCTGACTGTTTTCAGAGGACTCCTAAAAAGCTCTGTATACCTGAAAAAACAGAAATATTAGCAGTGAATGTAGATTCCAAAGGTAAAGATTGTAACTTTAATTTAGCATGCTATGTATCATATTAATACTTTTGTAATAAATGGGAATAGGATAAATGATGAGTGATGTTTTTTGTTCCTTATTTATAGTTTATGGAATAAAATGGTGTTGAATTGATTCACAGATGTGGTCTGAGAAGCCAGAATTTGGTAAATATTTACAAGACGTGTGTGTAACAGTTCCCCCCCCCCCCCCCCATGTGTTTCTGAAGGTGTGCATGCTGTTTTGAAGACTGGAAACTGGGTACGGTACTGTATCTTTGATCTTGCTACAGGAAAAGCTGAACAGGAAAATAATTTTCCTACAAGCAGCATTGCTTTCCTTGGTCAGAATGAGAGGAATGTAGCCATTTTCACTGCTGGACAGGTAAGAGGCTCATTTTTGCTCTTCAGAAGTGAAATGGCACACTGCCATTTCTGTGCATCTTAGGATTTGTCTTTGGTTTGCTTATTAGTAAACTTTCTAAGTATTTAAAATATTTTAGGATAAGCATTCTAATGTAAGGTTTTTTTCAATATTAATACTGACATCCAATTTGGAAATAAATATATATATATATTGTAAAGTCATTTTTGATTGGGAGCCAAACTTTTATTTTTCCCTTTATTATAGGAATCTCCTATTATTCTTAGAGATGGAAATGGTACTATCTATCCAATGGCCAAAGATTGCATGGGAGGAATAAGGGATCCTGATTGGCTTGATCTTCCACCTATTAGTAGTCTTGGAATGGGTGTGCATTCTTTAATAAATCTTCCTGCCAATTCAACAATCAAAAAGAAAGCTGCTATTATCATCATGGCTGTAGAGGTAACTTTTGAAACTGCTTGGCATTTTAATTCAGAGGATTTTTCTGCATTCTAGAGAAATAGTCTTGAATAATCATTCATTGCCTCTTTCTTCCCTACAGGAGCCAATAGTCTGTTAGAACACTGGCGAAAAATAAATTAGTGATTATGGAATAATTTTATTTGAGAGAGGTGTGCACAATATTGAGGGAATATAGAGGAGAGGCACAGAAATCAGACTAACTGTGTAGGAGGCTGCCTTGAAGAAGTGACGTGGGGCAGAGCTTTGCTCATATAAGGGTGAAGATGGGAGGCCAAGAGTGATCTTTGAGGATTTCATTAATAGTTTGGGAGAACATGTGATTCTTTTGATATGATCTCTACCTTGTTGTTATGTCACTGAATAGTAACTGATGAGGCTGGAGAGAGGTACTAGGGAACCTGTGTGCTAACCTAAGGGACCTAAATTTTTCCATGAATATCAGAGCAGGAGGATTTTAAGTTGGTAAATAATATAATTTGGTTTATAAGAAAGATTAGTGATTGCCAGGCAACTCAACAGGTTGGGTGAGGCTGGAGAGTCACAAGTTTGAGGCCTGCTTGGGCAAGACCCTGTCTCCAAATGAAAAAACCTGGGGTGGGAGTCTAGGGATATAGATCATTGGTAGAGTGCTTACCTCACATACACAAAGCCGAAGGTTTGCTGCTGCCTGCACCCCTTGCCTCCCAGAGGTGGTGAGGGCACGTGTGCATGTGTGCTTGGCATCAAGGGCAGCAAAGGGCAGGTTTTTAGGGAGAAGTTGATAAAGAACAGAAGTTTACATATCACATAGACAGATAATAGAGTAATCCAGGTTAGAAACAAGTGAACTTGGAAGTGAGGAAGGAGGGGATAGATTTGAGAGAAATCTTAAGGAAGTAGAAGCTGCAGAGCTTGGTTACTGGATATCAGCATTAAATGAAAATCAGCTGTTTTACATTTCTGATTTGGGTGTGGTGATATTAGACAAGAAATATAGAAGGAGTAAAGGAAGAGGATGAGTTCAGTTTTCAATGTGTTGTGGTTAAGCATTTGTTAGATGTGGATGTGGAGGTACTATCCCTGGAAGGTATTGTAATTTTAGCTGAGGTTGACTAACATTTTAAAAGGATCACAGCTTATGTGCTAAAAGTAGTAGGGGGAAGAGTTGCAAGAGGGAGGCAGATTAGGAAGCCATTAAAATAACTCAGGTGGGAGATGATGGTGACTTGTCTCAGAAGACAGCTAATAACGAAAAATTATTCGATTCTAGATATGTTTGGGTCAAAGCAAGGAAATGAGGGCAAATGGTTTTGGAAATAAAAAGCTGCCATTTATCAAGATGCAGACTGTAGCGGTTTGTAAGTTCAGGAGTTGGGGTGATAGCATCAGGATTTTGGGTTTAGACATGTGAAGTTGAGAATATATCAGATATCTAGGAAGAGATGGTAAATGGAAAAATTTGTAAATCTGAAGTCCAGAAAATAAAGGACCAAGGTGGAGAAATGTATGTGGGAGTTGTTAATTAAAGGAATTTTATTGAATAAGCTTATCAAGGCCATGGAGAAAAGTTCTAAGGACTAAGCCACAATAATAGTCCTAGCACTTAAATGCCTAGGTGATAAAAGAGAACCAGCATAGACTCCTGGGAAGGAATATCCATGATGGTTGGGGGAAAAGTAGAGCGAACAGTGTCTTGGAAGCCAAACGAAGAGCTTATGTCAAGCAGAATGCACCAAACAATTGCCTTCAACTTTCAGGTGAAGTGAAGGACTGGCTCTTCTCTGTTGTATTTTGGCCATTGTTGGTAGTGCAGATGAAAGTCTGTTTAGATTGAATTAAGGAGAAAATGGGAGGTGAGAAACTGGAGATCGAGAACTGAGATTTACTGTAAAGGATGGAAATAGAGTCTAATATGGGAGCTTATTCATTCCTTACTTTGTTAGAGGTGATAAGCAAACTTTTGGAACTGCATGTAAAATAGACTGAATCTAGTACTCCTAAAAGCTAACTGTAAGCATTTGCTTAGAGACACAGACACATACATTTATTTAGGTTTAGCTCTGTAATCTACTAGATTAGTGGTTCCAAACTGTAGAATGTCCCAAGAAATAGCCTTCATATTTTAAAATTGTCATTTGGTTGCCAACATTTAAAAGTCAACAGGATTTATATTTAAAATCCAGATTTTCGTGGGCTGGGGTTGTGGCTCAGCAGTAGAACACTCACCTAGTGTGTTCGAGGCCCTGGTTTCGATCCTCAGCACTACGTAAAAATAAATAAATAAAATAAAGCTATTGTGTCCAACTACAACTAAAAAATAAATATTAAAAAAAATCCAGATTTTCAGCCATTCTTTAAAATCAGGTGTTCTGGTTTAATAACTTTTATCATGTGAACAATAGACTGCCCTTTTTAGAGCCTATTGTGCATGATCTCTCCAATTTATTGAGATCCCCATGATATACAGTTTGTTGCTGAGTCCAAGTGTTAGTTGCCATTTATTATATAGATTGTGTGATCTTTTTTATACTTAGCCCTCTTCAGTCATTTGTTATTAAATGTAGGCATTTGATTCTATGACCCCTGCGCTTTGTCAGCATCTCCAGGGCAGAGATAAAATGTGTCATCATTACCATGGTAGGGATGAAGTCGTCATTTATCTTTTATCTTAATGAGTAGGGCTTGGCATACAGTAGACCCACAGAAATACTTTACTGAACTCCCTATGCTCTTTGGTATAAGCGACAAATACAATATACAGTGATAGTAGAATGATTTTTTTTTTTTTTTGGCTTGCAACCTGGTAAGTGTGGTATTGATAGTCTCAGTGTGAGAGTCCATGTACAGTCCAACAGGTTGGAAATGAGCTTCCTGTAGAGTAAATGACTGGCTGGCTGCTTGAAAACAGTCTGTAACATAGCAGTGTGCAGCAGAATAGCTTGGTTTTAGTTGCCTTTGAAAGTATTGTGCTTTTTGTCCTTTGGAGAGACTTTGATATGTTCTCTCAATGTATTGATTAGTGCATAAGTTTCTCTATTCTTGGGCAAGTTTAGTGTTCTGTGACCTACCTCATGAACTGAAGCTTGCCATTGATGGGTTTCCTCGGGGCTCTAGTTAGCTGCATCAAAATGGCCTGTCTCTCATGTGATAGGTACAGAAAATAGGTTTTTTAAGATGTATTTTCTTATATGAATACTGCCCCCCCCCAATCCTCTTTACCTTCTTCACAAGGTTGTGGGAAGAAGAGTTTATATGGAAGTTTCTGGGAGGTTGCAAGTTGTTGAGGTGCATTTTCTTCTTCCTTTTGTATTCTCCACCCCCCCCCCCCACATTCTTCCCACCTACTTCTTTCTAGTTCGTGTTAAAATTAAAATTAAAAGGTTTATTCATTTTGCAGAACTTGTGTGCTTTATATTTTTTCCATTAAATATGCTGTAATTTTATTTTTTCTTTCTTAGGGAAGTGCATTTAATAAACCTCATGACTTGTTCATGATTCTTATTAGATAGTTAATGACACGTTCTATACACACATTATCAATACTACTATGTCTTTGGTAATTACAGTAGTCCTCACCTTTGGAAATTATACTATAATAATTCTTTGGGAGTTAAAGGTTTTGTATTCATTTATGGTTTTCCATTACAATTGTGAAGTTGAGTTAGTTGTGAAAACTGAAAATATTTACCGGTATTTTACAGAAAAGTTTTCCACTGCCTTTTCTGTTCTTGTCAATTGTATATTATGTTTCAGGGTGCTTCTAAGTTCAACACCTTTCTTTTGTCAGGCCACCTGCAGCTGTTTTTACTTCTTTGAAGATCTGATTATTGTGTTGGTCATAAGACATTTTCAACATATTCAATATGCAATTCCAATTCGCTGATGTTTTCCCCTTAATTTGTCTGAGTACAGAAACAAACCTTAATGCAACATATTCTTCGCTGTGACTATGAGGCATGTCGACAATATCTCATGAATCTTGAGCAAGCCGTTGTTTTAGAGCCAAATCTACAGATGTTACAGACGTTTATCAGCCACAGATGTGATGGAAATCGGAATATTTTGCATGCTTGTGTATCTGTTTGTTTTCCAACCAGTAATAAGGAAACTAAAGAGGAAGAGGGTAAGATGAAGCACTGTACAAGGTCTTTAAAAAAGAATTTTAGGCAATTTGGAAAATGTGACTGTAAAGAATTTGCATGTATTTTTACTTTGTTTTGTAGATCCTAGAAGTTTTGACTTTAGAAAATAAAAATTTTCATAATGTGTTTTTATTGTTTAGATTCTTTTTGATAATATACAAGCTGGATACACAGTAGTAAATTGAGTTTTATTATTTTTATAATATAGATGATTTTATTACCATAAGGGAATTATTTAGCATGTTAAGCCAAGTTATATTAATGTCACTTTTATCCCAATATTTAGAATGTAGAGGGGAAGATAAACTTAACGAATTGGTAGATATGTTTGGAAAGTTAGGTAATTTTTTTTTGCCATGATTGTAATTGGCTACATGGAAGGAAAAACTGACAACCTAAAGTACAACTACATAGTCCACAATGTTTCTCCTTATTTTGAATTCTGATAATGATATTCTGGTATCTATATCTTTGAATAGTGGCTTGCTGATTTGTAACCTTTATATTGTTATTGAAATCACTAGAGGGTTGTAGTATGTAAACCAAGAAGGAGATACTGATAAGTGGGTCCCATTCTTCCTTGGTACTGAAAACTAAATTTAAAACAACGTAGTGACTTTTTTGATCTGTGAGAGTTGAGAAGTAAGGCAGAATAAATAAGTCTTATATTAAAGATTGTAGTTCAATCACTCCTAAGTGCTTATTACTTTAAGAAGGTGGAACCACTGGTTACCTAGCATGTAAATTGGAACACCAATATGCCTAGCAATTAGTGTTTAGTGGTCTGTACATACTAAATGTCAGGTTTTTTTTTTTTTTTTAAGTTCAAATTGATCCTAATTTTTTCTTTTATGTTTCAGAAGCAGAGCGCTCTGAAAGAAATACATTTGCAGAAAGGCTTTCCGCTGTTGAGGCCATTGCAAATGCAATATCAGTTGTTTCAAGTAATGGCCCAGGTAATCGGGCTGGATCATCAAGTAGTCGAAGGTAATGTGATTTTTACAAGGAAAGTTTAATTGGAGGAAAAAAAAAAAGTCCAAGTACAGAAAGCCAGTGTATCTCTTACCTATCATAAGCATGAATTGGTGGGTCCTTTTTTGTTTTGTTTTTTGTTCTTCCTAGTAACGCCCTGGGGAAAAATATCTAGTAGCTAATTAGAGTTTAAATGTAGAATGATAGGATTCTGACATTCCATAAATTGGAGATAATTTAAATAAGTAGTTCAAACTTGAATCTTTGAATTTGTACTAAATTCATCATTCTTCCTTCCTAGAAAAATATTTTCTTTAGTTGGAGATGAAGTAATATAGTATTTAAAAGAACCTCAATCTTTTAATTTTCAGACTGCTAATGTAAAGGTCAGTTTCTCAGGTGTCTTAATGATCTGGGAAGAAATGAAAGGTTGGTGTGTATGATAAATGTTCATTATTTAAATTTTCAGGTTTGCTGGGTTATAATATGGACAAATCTTTATAACATTAAACACTGTTAGAATTCAGGGTATAGTTTTCTTTCTATAGCAAACACACACACACACACACACATGCACATACACACATACACATTTATTCTAGATATGAAAGCCAAAGTTCTTGGTTACTGACAGATTATGAATGGAAGCACTGCTTACTGTGTGGTAATGTGATAGGTTGTAAAGTCTACTTAAAATGAAGACTCTCCTTGCCTATTTTCTGTTCCATATTCATCTTTCCCTCTAAAAAATGGTTATTCTTAAATTGGCACCAGGAAGACTACCAAGTTGATAGCTTCCTGAGTTCAAAAACATCCAGAAAAGAGTTTTGTCAAAAACTATTTGTGGGTGACCAAATTATACTTTAAAACAGTACAAAAACATGTAGCCAACACAGAATGGAAATTATCGCCAGCTTATTTATCTAGGACCATGCTAGGCAGACAAAGTGTTTGGTCTAAAATGGAAAGCAACTTAAATTCTTCATGAAGAAATTAGTGTCTCGATTATTTCAGGTATTTCATTTCCTCAGGGAAATTACAGGTGCAAATCAAGTTGGACTCTGATATGGTTGGTCCAATGCCAGTGCTGCCATCTTTTTTTTTTCAATGTAAGGATTATTTTGAAGGCAAAGACTAAAAGGAGCTTCAAGAGTGGGTGATGTGTTGCTCACAGAAATAGTTTGCAGAGTAAGCTCCTTTGAGGAATTTGCCGAAGATTTCACTGCAGTGCTCTTAACCAGTTCAAACTCAGGGCTGCCGATTGAACAGATGAAAGCACAGGAGTCTTATTATCTACGCCGGGCAGTAGGAAGTCCACAGACTCTGCTTCACTGAAGTGAAACCCTCCTCTAGCCTACAATGGATTTTCTAGGCGATGCCCCTTGATGAGTATGCAGGCTGGGATTCATGAGCTGTAAGCTCAAAACTGATGCAATTTCACTATTGAATGGAGTACTGTTAAATGCCTTCAGATGATGATTTGACTCAGAAGTTTTATTATGTGACTCAATAGTTCCTGAGTACAAAGGGCAGATTTAGTGGAAAGCTTGATTGATGCATCTGATTGCAGGTGTATGTACTCTAGAGATTGTTAATCTGGAAGACACATGACCTTCGCTTTTTTGTCACAGTGTTATGTTTGAACATGACTGGATTCTAAGGCTTCTGTAGCATGGATATAACGTGCTTACAAAGAGGAAATTACATCATCCTTGAATTCTTCCATATTGTCAGAAAATACGATGACTCCAGGCAAGCCTATACGAAGAAATGTCAAAACTCTGAATCTTAGCAGCCAAGGTGGTATCTCCTCAGTATTGTCCTCAGCCACTGAGGATTCAGGTGAATCTTCATGAATTGTGTACAACATCTTGAAGAATAATTTTCTTTTTTTTTGTTTTTGTTTTTTATTTTTTAAGAATCTATATGAGGAGCTGGGCATTGTACTTAAAAAATGTTCCCAAGACCCAATGAAGAAAAAAAAGGTTAAGGACAATTTTAAAAATGACAAGGAATGACCCCCTCATTTAATATTGAATTGACTACATCACAACAACAAAGTTGGGAATTTGCAAGTTCAAGATGAGACTATGGTCTCAATTTATCTTCATTTATTCTTAATCTACTCTAAGATAGATGTTGGAGAATAGCCCACATAAGTTTTTTTGGCCTGTGCAATGTTCAAATTTTCTTTTTCTTTAATTTGAATTCCTTTAGATGAGCATGTATGCCTCTAGTTTGGTAGCACTCCCCATTTCTTACACCTGCCTGCCCTTTACTCATTTATATTTTACCTTTCTGACCTATAGGCATTTCATTTCATTTGTGACCTTATCACTTCTTGATAAGCCCAAAACATGCAATTATTTTCAGGTTATTTGCAGTGCCTCCCAATAACTGCTGATTTTTTGTTTTTCCTTCTGTGTTTGAGTACAACACATTAGGATACTAAGTGTCTGTGTCGGGCTTACAACTTAAGTTGTATAGGATCATCACATTGAACAGTCACTATGTTGTGTGCTGTTACTGGTAAGGAGCCGACCTTTTTCTGTGGGTGATAACTTTTGGGCAGGGAAGTGACCTTGATTGAAATGATCACTGTATCCTGCTCCCTTCTGTATTATAAAAGCTCTTTAACTCAAATTTCTAAATTGGGGAAAATATACTGATATAATAAAAGAATGTACTATAGGTATATTTTAGTAGTGACTATTATAAGAGCTAATAGATTATTTGAGACAATAAAATTTATTTTGCACAATCTTACAAAGAGTGTTTCTATTTCAAAAAGTATACCATAAATAAGCTTTATAAAATATGTTCCTGAAAGTAGCCACTAAAAATTTATGTGAATGCTTTTTTAAAAATAAATTTTCTTATAAAGTTGAAAATGTGTTGATATGGGAAAACACATTTACCCTCAAGTAGTTATTACAATTAGAAATTCAAACATTAACAAAAATCTCTCAAAACTACTTATTTATAGATGTATTATGCTTAGTAATAAGTTGTTAGGTCTTTCACATCAGAAATGTTTTTGTCTTTGGGATTAAGTCTGCATGGGAGGATGAAGTCCCTTATGTATTGTCTTGCCCTAAAAGTTTCGTTTTTACTCTTTATTAAGAATCTCTAAAATTGTGGCCGAGTAAGGGATTTGTACTCTCTTTTAATTGTTGTTAGTCCTAAATGTGTTAAATTTGTAGTTTCTGTAAACTTTTATTCAGAGGTAAAGTATAGGTTTTTGAATAGGCAGTCACCAGTTCCCCAGTGAGGTCTGCATTTGTGACTATTTCTTTTTCTTTTTAATGATGTGCACACAGGTACAGTATATTTTTTCATAGCAGGAGAAAAAAAGTCACACCCATACATTAATCTAACAACATATTTTACAAACTCTAGTTTCATTCATTAAATTCTTTGGGATATAAGTTGTAATGTTAAAATATTTTTTTTGTATGAAAGAATCTAAATTGATCTTTGTGGATATTTCTTTGTGGATATTTCTTTGTTTTTGCTATCACAGAAAAGGGACTTAGTAGGCTAACAGTATTGGTTTTGTGCTAATCAGTATGTTTGCTGATGTCTATTAAATTTAATACTACTTACTGACTATAAACAGGGGACAGAAAAACTTTGTTTAATTCTTCATTTATTCTAACTGTATGAAAGATTATTTCTAATCTTATCTCATGGCAACTTTTGTTCCCTGTGCTTAAGTTTGTAGGGAAGCGTAACGTAATGGTTTTAGTGTTGAACTGGGTACTGGGATCCCCTAGTTTCATTTCTATCCCTTGCTGATTTTCCTGTCATTTCCAGAATTGGCATTTGTACTTCATTTCCTTTGCCTGGAGTGTTAACTTGTAGAACATACTTTGATCTTCTCAGATGAGAAGTTTCTATACACCTTTTCATTTTGTTTAGATGTGGTAGTGAGCTCTGATTTTGTCCATGTTCTTCTAGTTTGAGATTACGGGAAATGATGAGACGTTCATTGAGAGCAGCTGGTTTGGGTAGACATGAGGCTGGAGCTTCATCCAGTGACCATCAGGATCCAGTTTCACCCCCTATAGCTCCCCCTAGTTGGGTTCCTGACCCTCCTGCAATGGATCCTGGTAAGATCTCATATTTTATTTATTTATTTTTTAACAAATTGACAAGGATATGAAAGAAAAAATACTGAACATTTTAATGGAACATTTAGAAATTTCAAATATCTTAAAGTAGCATGAGTATTGTGACTTATTTAGTTATAAAAACTTGATTTAAGGGGTTTGTATTTTAAAAATTAAAATTCTAAAAACTTGTCAGGTACTACTCCTCTACTGAAATATTTATTTTTATACTGGTAAGAAGTTAGATAATCCCTTTATTAGTACCATATCAAGGTAAATGAATGATTTGGGTAGTGGATTCCTTCTCTTATAGTTTGGAACAGAAGTTCCCACTTAAACTTCTGTCTGATCTCACCTTCGGCTTTCAGAGAAAAGCCTTAAGGCCAGTTAAGAGAAATGTTAGGGATATGTCGCCTATAATGATATACATCCTGCTGTTCTGTTTACTGAAAGATGGTGACATTGATTTTATCCTGGCCCCCGCTGTGGGATCTCTTACCACAGCAGCGACTGGCAGTGGTCAAGGACCGAGCACCTCTACTATTCCAGGTAAGAATCTATATATTTATCTGTCTCAACATTTGCAAGAAAAAAGAACATACTTTGAATATAGGATTCCATACACTCACACTTTTTATCTCAAGGAGACTTTTCGTTATTTGATAAGCATCTAATTCTCAGAATTACTTTCAGTATCCGAAAGATTTATGGTGTGTTTATACATACATTAAGAAATCAGTTGAGATTTGTATACTAATATGTTTCAGTTCTTTGTAATGAAATGAATGAATTTATTATTAATACTAGAATATTCTTTTGTTTTTTAATATATGGCTGATATATATTTAAAAACATTCTTTTACTCTCTCACATCTATTCTTGTTTTGGTACCAAATGGATCTGTTTAATTACAGGTCCTTCCACAGAGCCTTCTGTAGTGGAATCCAAGGATCGAAAAGCGAATGCTCATTTTATATTAAAATTACTATGCGACAGTACAGTTCTACAGCCGTATCTACGAGAACTCCTTTCTGCCAAGTAAGTTTTAGTATATTTTTTAATGAAGATTTAGCTTATTGGATTTTATTGTTGAAGCTAATCTTTTGCAGTATATAGTTTTATGTGAATTTAAAACAATTTACCAGAATTCAGCATTGTATTCCCTCTGCACTGCTAAGGTCTCTTCAGTGCAGAGGCCACCTCAACATCATCATATAGATATCTAAATAGATACAAACCAACTTTTACATTAGCTTGATCAGGGTCTATTTTTGTGTTAAAAAGATTACAGAATAGTCTGTGACTGAAAGAACATTTAGTTGCTTTGTCATGCAGACTTATTTTTAATTTCAAAAGAAAAAATATTTTTGATATAATTTTTCTAATTTTAGGGATGCAAGGGGAATGACCCCATTTATGTCAGCTGTAAGTGGCCGAGCTTATCCTGCTGCAATCACTATCTTAGAAACAGCTCAGAAAATTGCAAAAGGTAATGAATATATTTCAAGGCCTATGAGTTGCTTGGTTTTCAATTTGAATAGTTTCTCTTGTACATATAATATCATTCAAATCTTATTTTTGGTATATATAAACGATAATTGGTGAAAACATCGAGATAATTCTTGTAAATATCATAGAACCTTTTGAAAGATGAAGATGGATTATTAATAGAACCTTCCAGTGCTTAATGGATGGTAGTACTAAAGTTTATAGAAATAATAGGTAGATGTCTTACTGTAGTACTTCTAACTTGGAATTCCTGCTTAATAGAATGCAGTAAGAAATATCAATTTCTGCTGTCCAGTATTTAAAATATTAGTTACCTTTAAAAAATACTGATAATAAATAATTTATGAGATGGTCCATGGTTTGCTAAATAGAGCTAAGGCTGCAGCCTTAACTGCCTGACACACTGCTGAGGAGTCAGGTAGTCATCATGTTTGGTTATAATTTTGATTTGCTTTTCTTTGCTTCAGGATTTGCTGGATTTCCATGCTTATTGACTTTGTGCATCAATTTTTATAAATTAATATAGTAGTTTCTAATGAATACTACATAGATGTTAAGGCTTTTCCATTTGAAGAACGTATAGGAGATTGTAATTAGGTCCTCCTTTTTTGAGAGATAATTACTGTATTCATGATTGTTTTAGATGAAGGATCCTCAAGTGAAAAAGAGGAAGATGTATTTATGGGAATGGTTTGTCCATCAGGTACCAACCCTGATGACTCTCCTTTATATGTCTTGTGTTGTAATGATACCTGCAGTTTTACTTGGACTGGAGCAGAGCACATTAACCAGGTAAATTATTTTTTGTCTGTATTTATGCTGTCTTTGGGTTTACGTTTGAAAAACTATAGAGTTTTTGGCTTTCAGATTATAAGTATTTTTCTTTTTACTATGAGTTATAAAATTCTCTAAAGACAATTAATGTTGATTTAATTCCTAAATAAATGAAGCCAGGAGTTCATATTAACCTAAATATGGCAGATTTTAAGAATTGAGTGTCTAAATAGGTTCAGTAGTCTGCAAATCTTGATACAGATTTTTATAATTATAATGCCTTTCTTGAGGTGATATAAACTATTTTTATCATAACAATAGTATTTGGTTTTTACTTGTATAATTTATAAATTATATAGTTACTATAATCTTCTATAGCATCTTTTCTAGAGCATTATTAGTTTTACTCTGCTATCACTGAGACTGAATTATTTTAGAAAATAGCAGAAACAATTACTATGTTGATATATATACATAATTATTCTTTTAAAATTGTAATCCTTTAATTTTAGGATATTTTTGAGTGTCGAACTTGTGGTTTGCTGGAGTCACTATGTTGTTGTACAGAATGTGCAAGGGTTTGTCATAAAGGTCATGATTGCAAGTAAGTACAATTCTAGTTTAATTTTACAAGCTAGATTTATAATGTAGTTTATGCTGCCATGTTTTATTGATGTATATAATTCAAAAAGTATGATGTTTTTTCATGTTTCCCTCATAAAGCCAGTTTATGTATAAAAATGTGGTTCTTGATTTAGATTATACTGTGAAATGCTAGTCCTAATGTGCTACAAGTAGGCTCATGTGCTAAGGAATATATGATCATACACTGTGACTAGGATCAGATTAATCTTTTCAGAAAAATGTGGGCAGAACTATTTGTATTCTGCAAAGACACCCCCCACCCATAGGGTCTATTAGAAGAAAATTGCTGTAGGCATTGAGTGAATCATGGTGAATAATTGGACTGTCCCTTATTTAACTTTTTAAACTAAATGTAGTAATCTTCCTTTTTAGCAGAATTAGTCATTCCAGCTAGTTTTATTAGCTTTCATAGAAGCAAACAGTAAAATACCCTAGCACTAATATCTACAATGTTATCAACAGGAACATCAGCTTAAAGTTGTTAAAGATGTGTAGATGTTATAGGTAATAGCGAATTGGATTATAAAAGCCATCTATTATGTTTCTAAAATAAGTAGCCCTATAGGATGAGTGGAAATTTATTACGTTGATGCTTAGTTATAATATTTGCTGATATTCTTACTTTTCCTTATTTTAAGCATCTAAAAGTGGTAACCTGTTTATTGTTTAACTTGCTCACCACACTGATGCTAGGATGGGGGTGAACAAGGCGATCCCTGTCCTGACAGGATTTGCAGTCCTGTCACATAAGACAACACATATGAGAATAGCTGTCTGTAAAGTCATTAGATGCCTACAGGAAGATTACTTAAACTAGATTAGGGGTGTGCAGATTTCAGGAAAGACATTAACAGAAATGACTTTACTTGAGTCATTAAAGTGTACTTCAGGAGAATTTTGTGTAGTTTTATAGACTTCATACCATAAAAGTGATCCTTCCTGTTGTATATGTTTTAACAGTTAACACTTTACATTTAAATATTAATATCTAGTGTTAGTGAATTGTGCTTTAGTAATGTCAGTAAAGATCTTTGCAAGTTTTAAAAATTTTAGTACTTAACTTTTGGTGAATTCTTTCTAGACTCAAACGGACATCACCAACAGCCTATTGTGATTGTTGGGAGAAATGTAAATGTAAAACTCTAATTGCTGGACAGAAATCTGCTCGTCTTGATCTACTTTATCGCCTGCTCACTGCTACTAATCTGGTCACTCTGCCAAACAGTAGGCAAGTGGATTTTTGGGACACAAAATGAGTAAAATTGAAGGATCATGGCACTTTTTAGTAACCTTCCCTGTTCTGTTTGGCAGGGGAGAGCATCTTCTGCTGTTTTTAGTGCAGACCGTAGCCAGGCAGACTGTGGAGCATTGCCAGTATAGGCCACCTCGAATCAGGGAAGATCGTAATCGAAAAACAGCTAGTCCTGAAGGTGAGTAAATTTAATACTTCTGATTTTTTTATGAAAAGCAGTTAGGTTGTATTTTTATCTTACTGTTTTGTTTCTTTTTCTCTCTCTCTTTTCTTTTTTAGATTCAGATATGCCTGATCATGATTTAGAGCCTCCAAGATTTGCCCAGCTTGCATTGGAGCGTGTTCTACAGGACTGGAATGCTTTGAAATCTATGATTATGTTTGGGTCACAGGAGAATAAAGACCCGTATGTATTCATTAAGAAAACATTTTTTAGATTTGTGTATTTCCCATGTTAGTGTAGGTTTTTACAGTGCATTCTGTCTTTCCTTCCCCCTCAAGTCTGAGTGCCAGCAGTAGGATAGGCCATCTTTTGCCAGAAGAGCAAGTATATCTCAATCAACAAAGTGGCACAATTCGGCTGGACTGTTTCACTCATTGCCTTATAGTCAAGTGTACAGCAGATATTTTGGTAAGCTTTTTGAATGTTTATTATAAGTATGTTTTTCTTAATTTGCATTGCATGGTTTTAAAAGCCAAATCCCTCTTAGTATTGATAGGCTCTGATTAAGCAGTACATTTAAGGGAATCAAATTTTAGGGTGATTTAAATAGTTATTTACATAACAGCAGAAGCTCCTTTCATTTGAAATAAAAAACCTAAAATGTGTTACAAATCCAAATTGGAACTTAAATCGTAAGACTCAGTGCTAACGAGGTTATAGTAAAAAGAACATACTGAGGCACTGATGAGGTGGCATTGCAGTGAGGACCGTATTTGGAAAACAACCTGTCAATGTCAAGTGCAACAAAAATAAATTTGTTTTGAAATTCTGAAAACTTGTCATAAAGAGCTGGGCACAGTGGTGCATGCCTGTAATCCCAGCTACTCGGAATGGTAAGACAGAACAGTTGCAAATTTGAGGCCCAGCAACTTTCCTGAGATAGGGTCTCAGATAGGTCATCTCAGTGGGAGAGGACTCCTTGGATCAGTTCCCAGTATCTCCCCCCCACCCCCCAAAAAAGTGATAGAGAAATAGTTACATGGAATTGGATTTTTTTTCTATAATTAATATCTGTGTGGTAAATCACACATGGAAAAGATTAGAAAGTGATATCATTTGAATGAGGGAGATGGGATTATGAATGTGACATAAATATTTGAATCTGCTGTTTGTGAGTACAGTAAGTGAAAAAGTTCTTTTTATTTAGTATTGCTGTTCTGATTTACATCAGATTATGGGACAAAAATAAATCATACAATTGGTTCCTATTTATGGAACACAGTGGTAGAGACTGAATGTTTTGGTTAAATTTATTTTGAAATTCTATTATGAAATGTTAACTGAAAAATGTTAGGCTTTTTACTTAATGAATGTTTTACTATCTTATGAAATATCTTAATAAGAACAATTACAATTATTTTTAAAGCTTTTAGATACTCTACTAGGTACATTAGTGAAAGAACTCCAAAACAAATACACACCTGGACGTCGAGAAGAAGCTATTGCTGTGACAATGAGGTTTCTACGTTCAGTTGCAAGAGTTTTTGTCATTCTTAGTGTGGAAATGGCCTCATCCAAAAAGAAAAAGTAAGCCATCCTTATATGTTTTGGCTTTTACAACATTTTTTTCTGTAGGACTCATAAAATATTTCTTTATTTCCCTTTTTGCCCCAGCAACTTTATTCCACAGCCAATTGGAAAATGCAAGCGTGTATTCCAAGCATTGCTACCTTATGCGGTAGAAGAATTGTGCAACGTTGCAGAGTCATTGATTGTTCCTGTCAGAATGGGGATTGCTCGCCCCACTGCACCATTTACTCTGGCTAGTACTAGCATAGATGCCATGCAAGGCAGTGAAGAACTATTTTCAGTAGAACCATTGCCACCACGACCATCATCTGATCAGTCTAGCAGGTAAATTTCTACTATAAGAAATTATGATTAATTTATTCTCTGTTGATGTCATGTTTGCATAAACATATAGGTGGTATGCATGATTATTTGTGTAGCAAATATTTTATTTGGGGACATGTGAAAGTACTTTCAAGATATTTATCTTCAGACTTGTCAAATCTACCTCCTTATCAAATGTTTTTTTTAGTGAAATCTACCTGGACTCAAGGTTATGCTACTGATCAGATTCTCTGTGAGGGACTCATCAGTACTTAAGTGGTATTATTACCTTGTGAAGTTTTGTCTCTGTTCCCTTGATTTATGTTCCAGAACATAAAAAAACTGGTCATCAACTCATCTCTAAGCACTGTCCATTAGCTTTTTTACTGAGTTTCAAGTTTTATGTCATCTTGTCCTTTTTCTTAGTTTCATTATTAAAGCATTTTACTCCAATCCTTTTACTTGATTCTTGTCCCAAACTCTTCCAGATCTCCTCTGATAATTGAGATAGTGCTAATGTTTTCTGCTGTTATGATATTACAAGCCCTTCATCTAATATGGTTATAGTCAACTCTTCCCATAAGGGTGTATTTTGACTAAGTGTGTAAAAGCACACACTTGACCATATGATTGCATTTCCCTTGCATGACTATTATGTATCATCCATTGAGTATGAAGTGTTGAACGCAGTAGCTTTACTTTCTCTGGTCCTCCCCTCCAACTCTTCAAAACTGTTATGCCCCCCCACCCCCTTTTTATGGTAATGGGATCAAACCCAGGGCCTTGCATATGCCAGACAAGTGCTATACCACTGAGCTACATTCCCATCCCTCTTATGGTCTTATTGTTTCACCTGTTTTCTACTCTATCTCCATACCTGTCATTTAATAATAACTAACAGTTACTGAAAATTTAGAATGTACTAGGAACTTTTATAAAGATTGTACAGAAATTTATACATTCTAATTTTCCTAATAACACATAGATATCCACTGTCATTCTAAAAATTAGAATCTATTATGACTTCATACTCTGTTGAGACCCCAGATTATTTCCTATGCAATCTATGGTTCTCTGAAAGTCTTCTAGCCCAGGAGACACCATAGATGCCTTTGAGGTAAACAGTGGCACTATTGATCTCCAAGTATATATGGTATGATGGGTTTTCCTTTATTACTAGCATAGCCCTCCTTTTCACAGTGTATTTTATGTTCATGTATTTTATATTGCACATATAGGTGTTTAGTCTGGCAGATTACTGGAAATAGAAATCCCCAAAGGTTTAACATTGCTTTTTTAGACTAGATTTGAGGCCTTTGGTCCTTCACTGTGTCAGCAAGTCTCTGGTGGGGAAAAAGGGTGAAACTCCCATTTCTAAATGGGCAGTTGTGATTTGAGTATTGGTAGTATCATAATATGAAGTACATAGTTTCTGTAAGTGGTTACCTTGAGGAACTATAGTTTTGCTGCCCGTTTTTCCCAAGGTGTTTATTTTATCAAAGAAAGTACTTATTAGTTGTGGTTTCACAGTATTGATTTTGGTGGGGAGGTACCAGGGATTGAACTCAGGTGCAACCAATCACTGAGCCACATCCCCAGCCCTATTTTATATTTTATTTAGAGACAGAGTCTCACCGAGTTGCTTAGTGCCTCACTTTTTGCTGAGGCTGCTTTGAACTTGTGATCCTCCTGCCTCAGCCTCCCGAGCTTCTGGGATTAGAGGCATGTGCTACTGTGCCTGGCATGACTTAGTTTTTAATATTGTAGAAATGTAGTCTTTTCAGTGGTTAGAAAAATCCTTTTCATCTCTTAGCCTCTCCTACTTCTTTGTAATTTACAGTCTGTGTTTTACCATTAAAAGTTTTTGTGTTAAACACAGCATCAAGACTACTTTGTTGATTATTTGAAGGCACAGTTGTGTCTCACATGTAACTGCTCTAATTTTCATTTCTAAGAGAGATCTAAGGTGAGGCGAGAACACTAATGGCACAACCACTTAAAATCTTTTGACTTTAACCTTTTTTTAAATTGAGTTTCTTAATTGCTAAGGTATCGTTACAGTATCATTTAACAACTGTCTTCAGATCTCTGGCCTACATTTAAAGCATTTTTTCTCATTCACTTTATAATGGAGGCATCTGTCTTTTGGCTATTTCCACATCAGGTTTTGAGGGAAGTGAAACTTTCACCACCCCACTTTTGGTTATTACTATATTTTAAAGCCATACTTTTAAACTGACATTTTTCGTTACATTAGCAACTCAGTGGTCAATGCAAAATAATGTCAGGTTTCCTTAATGTGTTTTGATGAGCACACTTTCTGTTAATGAAGTGTTATCTTGAAAGCCTTTGGAAGCTGCAGAAAACCAGTGGAAAAGATTTTTTCCTTCATATAATTTTTCAGTGGGGAGGATTTATGCAAATATGTCTATCAACAGATTTAAAATGGACTTATTTAAAAAGTAAAAGCAAATTATGAGAGTTGTAATTTAAATCTATAGTAAAATAACTTTTTTTGAGTTTATATTTCCTAATGTACTGTAGATTAATGTTTCAAGAATTCTCAAGTTAGATTTAAAATAGTATTCTAGGAAGTGTCTCATGTGCAATGAAATGAACTAAACTTTTAATGAGAAGCATGAAAGTATGTGCATCAAGTCTGAGATGTGCCAACAGTATACTCATAAACCTGCTGATTCCTTACAGCTCCAGCCAGTCTCAATCATCTTATATCGTCCGGAATCCACAGCAGAGGCACATCAGCCAGTCCCAGCCTGTTAGGGGCAGAGATGAAGAACAGGATGATATTGTTTCAGCAGATGTGGAAGAGGTGGTTTTAATTGTGGTAGATGAAAAGCTTGTATCTGGGAAGGATATATATATATGTATATATAGTCATTCTCTGCATTTACACTATATGCTCTTTAACTGTTTCCATTTGCATCTAGCCAGTAGACTTGTGTTATATATTAATGTATAACTTATGGTTACCTATTAAAATGATTTTAATAATGCTTGATATACTAGATATTAGGAAATTGTGCACATAAACTATTTCTACGTAAGGGTTAAGAGTTAAGATATTCTCACTGTTGAAAAAAATTCAGTAGTTTTGGGCAATGTATTTGAATGAGAGGATATTCAATTTTATAATGGCTGAACTATATAAAAAACCCTCTTCTCACCCCCAGAAGAATTTACTTTATACTTTTAATTTTAGGACTCTGCATAAACTTTGGGATATGTTGACAGTAGTTTTGGTAACAAATTGTTGCTAGCAAAAAAAATTTAAAACTGCTTTTGTTAGAGATCTTTGTATTTTATTTTAGTTTACTAGTTGCTGCAGAGGAGCACTAGTTAGAGGTATGGGTTTATTATATACTTTCATTGTCTACAAATAAGATTCTGGATTTAGGTTGAGGTGGTGGAGGGTGTAGCTGGAGAAGAGGATCATCATGATGAACAGGAAGAACATGGGGAAGAAAATGCTGAGGCAGAGGGACAACATGATGAGCATGATGAAGATGGTATGCAGGTTATTTGAGAAATTATTCAGTATGAGTTAACCGGGTACCTTAAAGGGAGAGAGAAAAACCCCATTTGATGTACAATTGTCCGACTTGCTTTCTGCCAAGGGATTCTGAAACATATGTTTCAAAATTTTAGGAGGTAGCTATATAGATATATAAAATAATCCTCTTCTCCCTTTTTCTTTTCATAAAAGACTTCTAAAAATTAAAATAATTTTAGTTACATTACACAACATTTGGAAATTAGAGCGTTTTATCAACCATAATCCCATAGAGATAATAACAATCTTTTAAACTTTCACTCTTCTCCTGTACTGCTCTATTCTCATGCATGTTTTGTTTTAAAGATTATATATAATTTTTGTGAATTTTATTTTTCACCTAAGATAGTCAAACAGCACATTTTTAGAATTTATAGATTTTTATTTATTACTATGAAATACAAGGAATGAGCATTTTTAACTTCTCCTTTTGGAAGTCCAATATATAAAGCAGATGAAAACGGAGAAGGGGAACCTAGTTTAGTCTTCTGCCTGATGTATTTTTCTGCAGATATCTAAGATTCTGCAGGAGAGATTTTGAATTACTGGTAACAGTCCACTGACTATAATAATTTCCCTCATCGCATTTCTAATGCGTATTAGTCACTTATTCTCAATGAAGTAATTATCTCTTCTCACTGCCCTCCCCCCGACCTCCCTTACCAGTACGACTTTTTTGTTCCTACCCTTATGATATTGTGGCTTATCAAATGCTGTCTTGATCCATAATGAGCTTATGCTTTTTTCCTTAATATTATTTAAATATATTTTCTAGGGAGTGACATGGAGCTGGATTTGTTAGCAGCAGCTGAAACAGAAAGTGACAGTGAAAGTAACCACAGCAACCAAGACAATGCTAGTGGGCGCAGAAGTGTTGTCACTGCAGCAACTGCTGGTTCAGAAGCAGGTGTGTTGCTTTACTTGGCAATGTATGTTCAATATGAAATGGTTAATACTAAGTATAATGTGTACAAGGGTGGTTAATAACTTTATCTTTTTTCTCTATAGATGCTGAAGAAGGTATTATTTTAATGACACCCCCCCCCGTTCTGGCTTTTAAATAATGGGTTATTTAAAAGATTGATTCATTTAAAAGAGTTCTTTCTAATTGAGCTATTTTCAGTGGTGGGTTTTGTGGACTATTACATACAGCCTGGCATTGTGCTTAATATGCATATTTTCCTGATTGAGGGTGTACATTGTAATTTTAACTATCAACAAACTCACAGTGTTTTGGTTTTAAAAATACAAAATTTAGGAGCGAGCAGTGTTCCTGCCTTTTTTTCTGAAGATGATTCTCAATCAAATGACTCAAGTGATTCTGATAGCAGCAGTAGTCAGAGTGACGACATAGAACAGGAGACCTTTATGCTTGATGAACCTTTAGAAAGAACCACGAATAGCTCCCATGCCAATGGTGCTGCCCAAGCTCCCCGTTCAATGCAGTGGGCTGTTCGTAACACCCAGCATCAGCGAGCAGCCAGCACAGCCCCATCCAGTACATCCACACCTGCAGGTAAGTCTAAAAACTCAGTATTTCTAAGAGTATAAATAGTGTTCTAAATTATGCATGTTCATGTCAAAAACAATTAGTTTTGTGGTTTTATTATTTTGTTGAGTTTCAAATATAAAAATTAGGTTATATGGTTATCGCAAGTTTCTTAACCTTTGCACTATTTCTACCTTGTACTGGATAATTTTTTATTGTTAGGAATGTTAAAGGGCATCTGTATCCTGGGTCTAATAGCTGCCCGGAGCAACCCTCTCACCCCACTTTCCTCAGCTCCCCCCAGTTGTGATAGTTAAAAATGTTTGCAGACATTGCCAAATGCCCCCTTTTGCCAGGGGATGGGAAATATAAAGTCACCATTGGTTGAGAACATTATATTAATTCTTGTTCTTCCTAACACTTCCCTCAAATTAGTGTATGTTTAGGAAAAGGTTTTTGCTCACTATTAACAGTTGACCATTTAGATTTACAAAAGTATATACAGTGCCACAGCAGCAGAGTTGGCAACTGACATTAGCTCATTTTGATTGTCCTTTTTCCTTATAGCAAGTTCCGCTGGTTTGATTTATATTGATCCTTCAAATTTACGCCGGAGTGGTACCATCAGTACAAGTGCTGCAGCTGCAGCAGCTGCTTTGGAAGCTAGCAATGCCAGCAGCTACTTAACATCTGCAAGCAGTTTAGCCAGGGCTTACAGCATTGTCATCAGACAAATCTCGGACTTGATGGGCCTTATTCCTAAGTATAATCACCTAGTGTACTCTCAGATTCCAGCAGCTGTGAAATTGACTTACCAAGATGCAGTAAACTTACAGGTATGAAACTATTGAAAAGTTGCTCAATTTTTTTTTTGGCTATCAATTATGAGAATTCCAGTTTAATGGGTATTAATATCACAAATGTTTAAAATGTTGACATACTACTACTACATCAAATTTAGCTCTATTTGGATAGTTTTAACTATTTTAGTTTGGTCTTCATAGAACTATGTAGAAGAAAAGCTTATTCCCACTTGGAACTGGATGGTCAGTATTATGGATTCTACTGAAGCTCAATTACGTTATGGTTCTGCATTAGCATCTGCTGGTGATCCGGGACATCCAAATCATCCTCTTCACGCTTCTCAGAATTCAGCGCGAAGGGAGAGGATGACTGCGCGAGAAGAGGCTAGTTTACGAACTCTTGAAGGCAGACGGTATGAAATTCTTCAAGTACTTTGTGTTGAGACAGTCCTTATATCTAGAAGGTTTTTGTTTTTTGAGTGCTATTACATTTGATCTTATTGTGAAGGAGAAAGTAACTGCCTGATATTACTCTTTTAAAGCAAAATAAATTAGTTATAATTCCAGTTTTTTTTTTTAACCCCATTTTTGTTAGGGTCTGGTACTAAAGTCTTCATTTTTGAAGTTGATGGCTCATAGCCTTGCCTTATTGTACCTAAGCCTCCTTGCCTTCCCTCTGCAAGGCATATATTTATGGAAAACCTTTTTTGAATGTGAATGAACTTTGTACTTAAGATGGGGAATGTGTATGTAATCATCAACACTTCTCTTTAGTTTTTTTTTTTTTTGTGTGTGTGTCTGTCTATACTTTTTAAAAAAATGTTTAAATTTGTTGCAATTTGTTATACATGATAGCAGAATGCATTTTGACAAATGCACAAATGAAGCACAACTGCTGCTTCCTTTGGTGGAACATGCTACAGAGTCATACCAGTAGTGTAATCATGCATGTATAAAGGGTAATAATGTCCATCTCATTCCGCCATCTATCCCATCTCCACACCCTACCACCTCATTCCCTGCTGCACAATCCAAAGTTCCTTCACCCTCCCTCCAATTATGGATTAGAATAATTAGGAGTTTAGAAGACAAGCCTATTGTTGGAATCTTCAAGAGAGTTAATAGTTAATTACCAAGGGACGAGAAGCATTGAAATCATACATACAAGAATTTAGGGCCTTATTAAGGGAAGAGCAGGTCGAGGCAGTATTTATATTTAGACTTTGATCCTGGATAACAGGAAAATTAGAGAAAAATGTAGAGTGGAATGGACACATGCCTAGTATGCAAAATTGAATAGATGTTTGGACTAGAGATACAGATTTGGAAGGCAGCAGCTATTCTGTGTCCTGGTAAGCCTGCTTCACAAAGATTAAAAGATTTGTCTTTGTTAGGCTTAGGTCACTACTCAGAGAACACAGAATTCGCTGGGTGCAGTGGCACATGCCTGTAATCCCAGTGGCTCCGGAGACTGATGCAGGAGGATTGTGAGTTCAAAGCCAGCCTTAGCAATTTATTGTGACCCTAATCGACTCAGTGAGACCCGGTCTCTAAATAAAGTTTCAAAAAGGGACGGGCATGTGGCTTGGTGGTTAAGTGCCCCTGGGTTCAATCCTCAGTATCAAAAATAAACAAATATAATTCTTCATGGATCCTGATTGGTGGCAGTATTGTGTGTTCTTTCCCCCTCCCTCCCTCTCCTCCCACTCCCCACGGCTTTATTGTGATATAAATCACATACTGTGTAATTTACTCATTGGTTTTTCAGAGCTGTGTAACTGTCATTGCAATCAATTTTGAAATATTTTCTTTTCTGCAAGCAATCACATACCTATAAGCATGTGCAGTCATTCTCCATTTCCCCTTACCTCCCCAACCCAGTTTCCTATTTCTTATATGTTCCAGACATTTCATGTTATTGAAATCATAATATATACCTTCTTGTATCTAGCCTAATGGTTTTGAGATTTATCATGTCTCAATAACTTAATTCTTTATTACTTCCTGAAATTTCATTGATATCACATTATGTTTATTCATGAGGTGATGGACATTTTGACTTATTTTAGCCTTTTCACTATTGAGCATAATACTGCAGTTACACCCATTTGTGTATAGGTTTTTGTACGGACATGTATTTTCGGTTCTCTTAGATATATTCTCTACATCTTTACCAACACTTGTTATGTTTTTGATTATAGCCATCTAGTGGATGTGACATAGTATCTTATGGAATTGGTTTTGTCCTGCATTTCTTAATATGGCTAATGGTGTTGATCATATTTTCATGTGTTAATTGGCTGTTTGGCAAAATGTCTGTTTAGATCTTTCACCAGTTTTGTTCTGCTTTTTGTTTTGTTTTGGTACAGGAAATTGAACCTAGGGACAGTTTGCCAGTGAACAACATCCCTAGCCCTTTTTATTTTTTATTGAGATAGGGTCTCACTAAGTTGCTGAGGCTGGCCTTGAGTTTATGATCCTCTTGTTTCAGCCTCCCAAGGTGCTGGGATTACAGGCATGCACTACTATGCCCTGCTTTCACCCAGTTTTTAATTGGTTCATTTTTTTTTTTAAGAGTTGTTTCAGCTCATCATATATTTTAGATACAAGTTCCTTATCAAGTGTATATTTTTGCAAAAATTTTTGTCCTAATTCTCTGGGTTATCTTTTCGTGTTCTTGATGTTATTCTTTGAAGTGCAAAAGTTCTTAATTTTGGTAAAGTCCAGTTTATCCATTTTTCTTTTGTTGTTTATGATTTTGTTATCATTTTAAGCAATTGATTCTCAGAGTGTGATCCCTAGAACAGCAGTTTCGAACCTTATCTGGGAGCTTGTTAGCAATACAGATATTGGGGCCTTACTCCAGACCTACCAAAAACTATGGAGGTGGGGTTAGCTTATCTGTTTAAATAAACCTTCCAGGTGATTTGGGGTGGCAGTGGTGGCGGGGGGTGGGGGGAACCTTGCAGTTTGAGAATCCCTGTTTTTAGGGAAGAAGTTCTTCTGCCATTCTGAAGGATACTACAATTCCTTTCTTATACAATAAGTATAGGACTATAAATTGTACACAGTTATTATATTTCTAAAGCAGAGCCACAGGCTTAATGAGTATTATGAATGTTCTCAGTTCATAGTTTTGCCTACTTAAGATAGTGGCAGATTTCACATTTGTATTTATTTGTAAACATGTTTAATTTTCTTTCCCCCTGTAGACGTGCCACATTGCTTAGCGCCCGACAAGGAATGATGTCTGCTCGAGGAGACTTCCTAAATTATGCTCTCTCTTTAATGCGGTCTCATAATGATGAACATTCTGATGTTCTTCCAGTTTTGGATGTTTGTTCATTGAAGCATGTGGCCTATGTTTTTCAAGCCCTTATATATTGGATTAAAGCAATGAACCAGCAGACGACATTGGATACTCCTCAGTTGGAACGTAAAAGGTATAGTTTAAGAAATACTTGCTTGGTATGGTCTCTGCAGGGAAATTCTAGAGTAAAGGAGAACAGCAATGCAAAAGAAAAAAAGTGTAGGAACATTTATGTAAAAAAGTTTAACTTTTTTTCTGTTGCAGGTCCTAACTTAAAATGGGAAACCTAAGAATGCATTTAAGCTTCATACTTAAATAGTTCAGCCTGAGTACTTACTGTGTTTTCTATTTAGTGTGTTTACAGGTACTCACTATTTCTTGGGGTGATTTTTGCTTCTCTTTTTGTTATTGTAATACATTAGGCTGATTGGTAAATCATTTTCCAGAATCTGAAACTATACCATAGTGTTAGAAATCAGATATCAAACTGACCTCTTCAGTGTTTTTTTTTGTTTGTTTATTTGTTTTGGGTTCCCCTTGCCTTTGTTCCTGTTCAGATTATACAACTAATTTCATTTAAAACGATTCACTTGTCTTTTTTAAAGGACACGAGAACTTTTGGAACTGGGTATTGATAATGAAGATTCAGAACATGAAAATGATGATGACACCAATCAAAGTTAGTGCACAGAAAATCTGCTAATCTACTTCAAGAAATGGCTGCCTCAGTATTTCCCCTTCAAGCTTTTTAACTTCATTATTTTCTGTCTGGGTGGGAATTTCTCTTTTCTTCTCTATGTCCCATTTCTTATCGCTTCTGTCCATTTTTCTTTTACACATCCTTGCATTATATATTCCATAATTAAGGATTAAAGACCTGTTACAAACTTTTCAATATTGGATATTTTTCTTACTGTATTTCTTCTTTTTTACATTTGTCTCAGTTTTGTATTTACTAGATGTAGTAAAGAAAATTAAAATCACTTCTGAATATCAAAACTTTTAGCAGTTAATATAAACTAAAGAATTTTTTTTTTTCAAAACTTTTTATACCACAGTACTTGGGGATCTTCTATAGCCAACTTAGTTTTCTGTTACTATTTCAGTTAGAAGCTTCTTATTCTCAACTAGTACTTTTATTTAGCCTAACAGATGACTACTATTTTTGAGAATCCAGTCATAGGTAACAACACACTAAGCATTGCCCAAATTTTCTTTCATTAAGGAGAGTTGTTCCCAGTGTGTCGATCGATTGTTGAGATACATGAGTTGCCCAAGTTTATTTTACTGTGGTAAATAAATACTCAGATTACAGCTCCTAGGTATCTTTTCCTTTTGGAGTCATCAGTGAGTTGGGTCCTGATATGCTTAGGAATCTTGTTCTATATAGAAAGATACAAGAAGCACTAACCAGTACAGAATAAGAACAGTGTTACTGTTAAATTTTTTATTTTGCGTTTTAAAATTTTTGTAATATACATAAAATTTACCACTGTAACCATATCAAACTGTTATATTTTGAATTATAACTTTAAAATATCAAATTATGGACTATTAACTTGCTTTTGAGTTCATTATAATTTTTATAAAAAGATCAGGAATTTTGGATGCAACAGATTAATGGTCTTTTATTCTTCCCTAATAGTTATTTTTATTAAATAAAACATTTTATTTTTATATTTAGGTGCTACTCTGAATGATAAGGACGATGACTCTCTTCCTGCAGAGACTGGCCAAAACCATCCATTTTTCCGACGTTCAGACTCAATGACTTTCCTGGGGTGCATACCCCCAAATCCATTTGAAGTGCCTCTGGCTGAAGCCATCCCTTTGGCTGATCAGCCACATTTGCTGCAGGTAAATTAAACTGGTCTTAGGTTTCTTTCTAAATGCCATTTGTTTTAAGTGTTAAATATAACTAGAATATCTATTAAAATTTCAGCCAAATGCTAGAAAAGAGGATCTTTTTGGCCGTCCAAGTCAAGGTCTTTATTCTTCATCTGCCAGTAGTGGGAAGTGCTTAATGGAGGTTACAATGGACAGAAACTGCCTTGAGGTAAGATATAAAAGTCTGTGTAATAGAATGTTTGTTAAGAAGAACTTGTCTCAGTGTCTAGATTTTTAGAAATGCATTAATTCAGAATATTTTATTTCCCTAAATAATAGAGGTGTCCAAAATTCCTGCCTTACTTAATAACACCATAGAAGGAATTCCACCACTGTCATTAACTTGCTCTGTTAGGTCAGTTTTATTATGTGCTTTCTTTCACAGAGTTGATCGTTTCACAGTACTGACAATTTTAATATTCACATATATAATCCAAGTGATTTGGGAGGCTGAGGTAGAAAGATCATGAGTTTGAGGCCAGCCTCAGCAATTTAGTAAGACCCTGTCTCAAAAAGGCACTGAAGATGTAGCTCAGTGGTAAAGCATACCTGGGTACAGTCTTCAGTATACACAAAAAAAATTGTAGATAAAGAAGGTCACATTAGTGATATCTAACATTTATTGAGTAATTCTGGGTCTTGGGCACTATTTTAATATTTATAACCATGGTGAGTAGGAAGTGTTGTTAATCCTGATTTTATGGGTAAGAAATTAAGACATGAGAGATTATAAATAGATTTCATGTGAGAATGTCTGTTTCACATGGCAGATCTAGTTTACAGATTCAAGTCTGAATTTAGAGCCGAAGACATTTTTTGTCCTGAAAAAGTAGTAACGTAGAAAAAATGTAGTTGAATAGCATTTTTAAATTATCCTAAGTGGTGAAGGAGAATGCAATACTAAAAATGTGCAAGAGACTTAAGTACCAGAGGTATTGTAAAGATTCCTTCAGAAGTTCTCTTTACTTTGTACTGGAATTGATGGTCAGCCAGAGGAATCACACAAGACAAGACGAGGCTCTATACTTTATAGGCAAAGCTCCAGAAAGATTAACTTCTGTGTAATTTCTATGGAGCCTTACTAAGTTAAAATCTTAATTTGTTTTCTTAATGTATAACATTGAAATATAAAAATTCACAGGTTCTTCCAACTAAAATGTCTTATGCTGCCAATCTGAAAAATGTAATGAACATGCAAAATCGGCAAAAAAAAGAAGGGGAAGAACAGAATGTGCTGGCAGAAGAAACAGAGAGTTCAAAACCAGGGCCATCTGCTCATGATCTTGCTGCACAATTGAAAAGTAGTTTATTAGCAGAAATAGGACTTACTGAAAGTGAAGGACCACCTCTTACATCTTTCAGGTACTTGATAAGTGAAAGTTTTCTTTTTGTTGCATTACTTTCAAGCTATTAAAATTCTTTTAAAGAATTTTTATTTATAAATGTTTTATTTCATTTATACACAAATTTTTTCTTGGTTTTCTAGTTTATTAGATATTTACATATTAAAATTTTGTTTTCTAGATTTGGGGTGTGACTTGTCATTGTTTTTACTTTATTACTTTATTTTACATTGTTTTTATAGTACCTTGGGTTTTTTTTTGTTTTGTTTTTTGATATTTATTTTTTAGTTTTAGGTCGACACAATATCTTTATTTTACACTTAATGTGGTGCTGAGGATCGAACCCAGTGCCTCATGCATGCTAGGCGGGCACTATACCACTGAGCCACAACCCCAGCTCCTAGTACCTTGTTTTTAATGTTTAATAATTGGACTTAAAATATATATATATATCCATGTCAAATTGCCATTTATAGACTTGTGACCAACAGCTTAGCTAATGGGGACATATTGATAATTAGAAAAAGTAGAATATTCTGGATGCATGACTCGTACTTACTTGGGCTACTCTGCATGGTTCACAGATTGTGATACTCTAGCATGAGGCAGGTTTTGTTTACTTAAAAATTCATTAGTATATACTGTAGGTCAGTATGGGAAACTTTCAAATGATTTGTTTACACTTGGTTTTATGCCCTTTGGTTACAAGGTATCAGATAAATTTTAGAAGGAGTTAATGAGCTGGGTAATGAAAACAAGATACAACAGTCTAACAGTCTGTAGCTAAGGGACAGTGTGTAGATTGGAGTGGGACAATCTTCCCAGAGGCAATATGGCTGGAGCTGAGAGGTTTAGAATATATAGAATCAGATTGGAGGGGAGACCAGTTAGAAAGCTCTTATTATTCCACTTAGTGAGGAAAAGGAGGCTAAGGTAGAATACTGGCTTTGGGGATGGGAAAGAAATCTTGTAAGGAAGAGAAACTCAGATAAACTTTTTTTTACTCTGAAGAAACAGGAGGAAGAACTTGCTTCAAGTCTGTGCAAAAGGGGAAATAGATGGTAATAATGAAAAAGATCAGGAGGAAATGTCATTGCCTTGAGTCCATATTGACTTGTAGACATGTTGAGTTTGAATTGAGTATCACCGATGTAGCTATATTTAACAAATCAAAATTCTGGTTTATTGTGAGAAAATTTTATCTGGAGAGAGATCTGTGAATCACCTAAGTGGAGATGGACATTAGATTTTAAGGAAAAGAGGTAAAATGAAAGTTGAAGTTAGGAGGCACCCCCAGGATGATGTTCCAAGTAGTTGTGGAAATGTTTTTATTCGAACATAATTTGTAACACTTAAGACCTTAGAATATTTAAATACAAAGTAAATTACTAATATTGACCAGAATTTTGGGCATTAGTTAAATTATTTCCTCTCTCCCCTTAAATTCCTTATAGGCCACAGTGTAGCTTCATGGGAATGGTTATTTCGCATGATATGCTGCTAGGACGTTGGCGTCTTTCTTTAGAACTATTTGGCAGAGTATTCATGGAAGATGTTGGAGCAGAACCTGGATCAGTATGTATTTTGTATATTTTAAATTATTTTCTGCCTGATCAGAATATATTTCAGAAAGTAATTTTGTCATCCCCTCCCCCTTTAGATCTTAACTGAATTGGGTGGTTTTGAGGTAAAAGAATCAAAATTCCGCAGAGAAATGGAAAAACTGAGAAACCAGCAGTCAAGAGATTTATCACTAGAGGTAAAGGTATTTAGATTTTCTTACTATACTTACAGAATGCCATTTATATGAATTTAAAAATATCCAAAATAACAAATAGATCTTCTTAGGAATATGTATTTACAATTAAAACTTTAAAGAAATGGAGAAAAAAAATTAAAGAAATGATAATCCCCAAATTAGAATGTTTTTCTGGGCAAATTTAGAATCCTTTAGACCAAAGAGAGTTCAGTTTTTTTTTGTTTGTTTTAATGTGCTTGTGGATTTAAACAGTTTTGATATATTTCATTCCAGTGAGATTATTCTTTGTGTGTGTGTGTGTGTGTGTGTGTGTGTGTGTATGTTTGTGGTGCTGGGGATTGAACCTAGGGCCTTGTGCATGCGAGGCAAGCACTCTACCAACTGAGCTATATCCCCAACCCTCCAATGAGATTATTCTTACTGATGCGCTAGTTGTCTCCCTTTTTGACTGATTTTGAGTCCTTGTTAACATTATCCCAATAGTCTTTTTTTCTTATTTTCTAGTATTTTTTTATGTGCATTTCTGTCACAAACCTTAAAATCATCCATTTCTTCTAGAAGCCCCTGAATCTTTTTTGTAGGAAACTGTATTTTGAGATTGCATGTGGGTAGTTGGGTTGCTCATTTATACTGGGTTGATCATTGTTTTAAGATTTTTAGTGTAAGGAAATGCCCCCCCAGCTCCAACCTCAAGTCAAAAAAGAAAAATCACATTATGAATTCATAAAGATATTCCCAATTCAGATTCAAGATTTAGGACCACAAGGTTGTTTTGCTTGTTATTTTCATCTCTTACACCTTAAATCTTGTGTCTCCTTTGTTCCAAAGGGAAAATCCAACTTCTCAACAACATGAGTAAAATTATACACTTCCTTTCCCCCCCCACAGTATATACACAGCAGTCTTAGAATTACAGCATCTACACTTAACACCAACGGAATGGTTATTGAAAATAGTTTAATTTGTAGTTGTTTGTCCTTAAATCATACACAGAGATAGACAAATTGGTTTTACTCACATGAAATAATTCCTCTTTGTGGTTTTTAGGGCCTTTTGTTTCATTTTGATTTCAGTTTTTAGGAATTGTCTTCTCTGTTGGTTTAAAAAGTAAAGTATAAATATAAATAAATAGTTTAATATAAACTATATTTTATATTATACTAATTATGTAAAATATATATATAATGTTGCAAAGTCAACTTTACAAGAAGGTATATTCAGAGATGTCTAGTTTCCATTGTTCACCATTTAAAAAAGTGTATTCCCCCATTTAAAAAAATTGTATGTTCATTACTCATTTCCCCTTACATCCCCAGCATACTATGTTTTTCCCCCAGTTAACAGTATATCCAGTATAGCCATAGCTTTATACTGAGAAGTGTTCCCCCTTTTATAAATGCTTAATGTAGTGTATTTTATGGTTTCTAACCAATGTTTCTAAGCAAGCCCCCTATGACTAGACATTTGGGTTTGTTTTCTAGTTTTTTGCTATCCCAGATAGTGTAGTCAAGTCAACAATGGTCATACCTTGTGTTTGTTTCTCAGTTTTGCTAACGTGTCTGTGAAGTATATTCCTAGACAGCATTGCTGGGTCTACAGCATATGTGCATATATAATTTTCCCAGATATTGGCAAGTACTTCTGCATAGTGGTGTTTTTGTTTTTGGTATGTGTGTATGTATGTATGTGTATGCATGTATCTTACTGTCGGTATGAAAATGATTGACACACCATAATCTTTCTGGCAGTTTGTTGTTGAGATTTTTGGCTAATCTGATTAGGTAAGGAATGACATTTTAGTATAGTTTCAATTTGGATTTCTCTTATTTTAAGCTAGGCATGGTGATACATGCCTATAATCCCAGTGACACAGGAGGCTGAGGCAAGAAAATCACAAGTTCAGGCTAGCCTCAGCAACTTAGCAAGACCCTCTTTCAAAATATGAAAAGAACTGGGGGGTGTAGCTCAGTGATTAAGCACTCTTTGATCCAATCCTCAATACCCTCTCCACCAAAAAACTTTCGTATTTAGGATCAGGTTATTTTGTTTAATGAATGCAATGTATTTTGCCTATTCTACAAAGTTTTTTTTTCTTAACACTTTATACATTCTTTATGTATCTTTAGAATGATATACAGTTGCTCATGAATATGCATCTTTTTGCTAGAAGGTGTACATGTTTTTCCAATTATTTTACTCCACTTTGCTTGTTTTCTTTTATTAAGGAATTCATTTTTTAAAAAATTAATTTGGAATTTATCCTAGTTTATCCCAAAATAGAATAAATTGTTTTCCAGTAGTTTTGAAAACAAAATATTCAAATTGAATTAAATTCTATTGTCCTGATTTAATGCAGAACATTCTAATTTGCTTTAGAATGTATAAGCTTCTAACAACCCAGTACTTGTAAGTTGAAAATCTAACTAACTGTCAGAGAAAATGTAAAATTCATTTTTTCAGATTTTACATAGAAAATTTCAAAGTGATTTCCAGTGATGGATTTACTACTTTTGGGCATGTTTTAATAGGTTGATCGGGATCGAGATCTCCTCATTCAGCAGACTATGAGGCAGCTTAACAATCATTTTGGCCGAAGATGTGCAACTACTCCAATGGCTGTCCACAGAGTAAAAGTCACATTTAAGGACGAGCCAGGAGAGGGCAGTGGTGTAGCACGAAGTTTTTATACAGCCATTGCACAAGCATTTTTGTCAAATGAAAAGTTGCCAAATCTAGATTGTATTCAAAATGCCAACAAAGGTACCCACACAAGTAAGTACAGACTAGTGTCATAACAAGCAAAAATTACTTCCTTGTTCATCAAAATAGTAATAATAATGCTTATGAATCTTTTTCGTGAATTTTAATGCACATTTACAATTTCATATAATTTTATTCTAGATTAATTGCTTATTTACTGCCACATTTGCTAGATGTTTATGATTGTAGTGGTTTCTCATATCAGTTGTTATTTATTTCAGGAGTTCAGTGTGGGTGTGAAAAATATGGTGATATAAAAATTCAGTAAGCAAACTGCACTTAGTATTCCCTCTACCTCCTGTATTAATTGATACAGATATTTGAGAAGAAAATGCAGTTTTCTAGATAGGCTATACTAAGTATGATTTACAAACTTGTTTCTAGTCCCCCATGAGTTAAGGAGCTTGCACCCAAATGTATACCAGCATGACTTAGCTCACTATTTTAATTTAAAAAGCCCCCCCCCCCCTTAAAGTAAGGCTTTCTGTATTAACATCCTTGAGAAGAGTTCAAGCTTTTTACCTAATTAAGAAACAACACTTTGGAGTGAGGGCTCTTAACCTAATTTCAAGATTCCAGTTAGCAAATTTAAGAAATCAGTAAGATTACAAAAGCTTCATGAGTTGATAATTGCTAATTCATGTCAAGTATGGCAGAAGATTGTCAGCCCTGTCAGTGGACTGATAATAATAATTGAACAAATAAAATTCTGAATTTTACCTGTTTATCACTAGGGTTCTGTAAACTACCACCATAAAAACCGAATGAGCTGTTTAAAGGAAAGAGAGTGAAAAAATGGGGAGAGTTCACCAGCTTTTCATCATCATTTTTACCATCTGACTTTCTATAGTCTCATCATAAAAATAGTTTAACAGATTTTGAATATGGAAACTTAGCAAATGCCTTAGGAAACCATACTCTAGCTTGGGGTTACAAATTTTAAAATAATTATAGCTAATGTTCTAGTGGCCTATAATGCTTTAGTGCCAAAAATTAAGAATAAAGAAGATATTTAAATTACTAATCAGTAAGACATCTCAAGATTATTTGTAGTGAAATTAACATAAACCTAGTTGCTATATTTTATTTCACAGCTTTGACATGACCAGGGGAAGAATACATTTCACAAATACTGAAATGAACTTCTTTGATGTGCCAGGTGTATTCGGTACAATCATCTGCAACCCTCAAAATCAAAGGGACAGTGGGAGAAAGGCACTAGCAACACAGATAATTAAAAGGAAGATGGTGTTGAGCTGTCATGTCTTCTTGTGTTTGACTTATTGCTTTGCATTGACTGAAATTTAATGTATTCACATTTACATTTATCCACATAAGCTGTATTTCAACCTTTTCTCCTAGGTTTAATGCAGAGATTAAGGAACAGAGGAGAGAGAGATCGGGAAAGGGAGAGGGAACGGGAAATGAGGAGGAGTAGTGGCTTGCGAGCGGGTTCTCGGAGAGACCGGGATAGGTATGAAGATTTTGTATCTTATTTTGAATACCAGCATTTTGGATGAATTGAATGTTGGCTTATAAAGGAAAGAATCTATCTATGTACGATTTATTTATTTAAGAAAATCAGCTTTAATATTTGGACATAAGCTAATTATCTGTCTATTGCTAAGAAGTTCTGAATTAAAAACCCAGAGGCAGTTGAAATTAAATTATCCATTTGAATTCTTAATTATTTGACATTTTTACTATCTTTAATATCATTCTTTTTTTACCTCTCTTAAAATCTTATTGTGGCAAATTGTGCTGCTTAAATCCTTTGATTTTTCTCTTGTTAGATGGGTCACATTTTACTTTGGCCCATAATTTTCAGGAATTATGATTGTGGATGATTTCTTGTCTTCTGGTCTTTGCAGATCCTACCCCCCTTACAATCAAATTACACATTGCAAATTCATAGATTTTCAAGTGACAAAATGTAGACAATTTTTATTTTCCAGCTCTTATGTATTTAGGTATCATTCCACCTTGGTACCACAGCTGGAATAATTTATATGCTCTTGTTTTCTCATTGTGCTGATAATTTCACTTTGCAGTCAAAGTAAGTGAACTCAAAAGCTTTCTTCCTCTTACAGAGATTTTCGAAGACAGCTTTCCATTGACACAAGGCCCTTCAGACCTGCCTCCGAAGGAAATCCTAGTGATGATCCTGATCCTTTGCCAGCACATCGGCAGGCACTTGGGGAGAGGCTTTATCCCCGTGTGCAAGCAATGCAACCAGTACGTAATGTGCAGTTAGCTGACTCTTAACTGGTTGTGGCTTTTTTTGCTTTTGAATTGAAATGGCCATTTAAAAGAAAAACCGTCAACTACTACCTTTATTTAATTTGTATGTAATGCTGAGGATCTAACTGAAGGCCTCACACACACTAGCTGTGTGTGTGCTCTACCTCTGAGCCACAACCCCAGCCCCTCCTCTTGTTTTTCTTTAAAGCACATGCATGAACACAAATTTCTTTTTGTTTGGCTTGACTGTAGATTTTGACAAGCAGTTTTAGAGAGTAGGCAAGTAACATTTGTTTATCATTTATAGGCATTTGCAAGTAAAATTACTGGCATGCTGTTGGAATTATCCCCAGCTCAGCTGCTTCTTCTTCTAGCAAGTGAAGATTCTCTGAGAGCAAGAGTAGATGAGGCCATGGAACTCATTATTGCACATGGACGGTAATGTGTACAATTGGGAAGGCCTATCAGTTTAAACATCAACTGTTTTGTTTTTAGTATGTGTGTGCCACCATATCTTAAATCTTATACCATAAAGTATGATATTTTAATAATTTTTATTAAGTGGTGGCTTAGAATCTATAAGAGCTTGGCTCTCTGATGAAGAAAAAATAATGGAAATAGAGTGTATATATTCATGGAATTTAAAAACCTAAAATTTAACATGCAGCCTGTAAAGTAGTTGTGTTTTGTTTGTGCATGATTATATGAACATATTTTATAGCAAAAGAATAAAAAACCAGAACTAATTAAATTTCATGGATTTTAAAAACCCAATCATGATTTTGTTTTAAAATGGTAGTGTTTTATTAGTCACTTTGGTTCTAAAAGGTCTTCTATATACTTGATGTTTAGGAATTGCTTCCAAGAAGTACATCTCAAATTCTCCACCAGAATACCCCTTGTGGCAAGAGGTCATATTATACTCAAAGAATCTTGGAGTGTAGCACCTAACTTCTTGCCATAAGTATGAAATTTATTTTAGTCCCCTGATTCACATTAGAAATTCATGCAGGTTTTGCTTTCTATTTTGTAATATGTTTGTTTGCTTTAATATAAATCTAAAATATTTAATAGTTAAATTACGTACCCCTCTATTTCCACGGTGACAAATAAAAATGATATTAGGAAGATGTACCATATTTACTCTGTGACTTCTATCCTAGGCCTACTCTTAAGTTGAAGCTTTGAAGATTTGATTATTTTATATGAAATTTTCTGTGCTGCTGGGGATTGAACCCAGGGTCTCGTGCATACTAGGCAAATACTATGTCATTAAGCTACAAGCCCCAACTCTTTAATAAAAAATTGTTATTTCTTCCCAATCATGTTTTTGAAAGAATGAAATTAGGTACATTGCTACAGGTGTATAAGCAATCAGGCTGAGCACTGAACTGAAACAGCCACTTCAAAAGCTTTTGAATGGTCCAGTCCAGAGACTGTTGGTTAAAGTTTATTTTTTTATGTATTCTGCATCTCTGGACTTTTATGTATATTTTCTTTATTCCTTTGCCTTGTCTCTAGAGCTATCAGCGCACACTATTATAGTTTAGCCATTATGGGAAAATTTCAAAAGAATGTGCATTTTGGTTAAAAAAGATTTACACATATTTATGTATACATATTATATATACGTATATATAAATGTTACTAAATTAGTAGTACTTTTTTGATTGAGTAAAACTAACGCACGGTATCAACTGCTTTCCTCCTGGCTTTATGGAGCAATGAATTTATTAATAGTATTCTAGAATTAGTAAATATGCTATAGAACTTCAGTCCTTATTTGTGATTGCTTCCTAAACAATTCTTCTGTGTTTCTGCAATGCTTGCTCTGAGCTTAAGTTCCAGCTCTTTGGTGAAGACAGCGTTTATTTTGACTTAAATCAGGTAGTCTTTAGCCCATTATCATGAATTATACATGTAACATCACGTGGGTTTTTAAAATATATATTATTGATGTCTCTGCTCCTCAGAACCACATTATAAGAAGTGTCTTGGATACTTGTTAATCCCAAATCTTAAATTTAATAATGAATTCTTGGAAAATTTTTTATGTATTCTCCATACCATACTAAATTATAAATGTTTCAGTTGTCTGGAAAATGAAAGGTTCTTGTTTGTTTTTAGGGAAAATGGAGCTGATAGTATTCTGGATCTTGGATTATTAGACTCCTCAGAAAAGGTACAGGTAAGAGCTGTATTCTTTAATAGATACTTTGAATTTAAATTATAAGGAAATTGGGAGAAAAGTAGGATATGGGAACTAAATAAGTAATTTTGTAAGTAAAATACATGATTACAGTAGAGAAAGAGAAGCCAAGATAATTATATAATTGTTATATATGCATTCGATATAATGAACTGAATAACAGAGAAGAAGAGAGGCAGGCAAAATTCCAAGACTCATTCCTCAAGGCCCCAAAGGTGCAGAGATACATGTGGTATCACAGCAAGGGAAGCTTCTTAGGACATGATGTATTTCATTGCATATATCTTACTCTAAAATCTATTGGAGAACTTACAGTGCCGACTAGGAGAGCATACACATTACAATCAATCAGTTAATCACTGTGTGTGTGTATGGTAAAGTTGATCCTGTTACTTCATTTTACCTGGAAACAGACTTTGAGACTAAAGTATAAACCACTGCCCAGCTCTCAGACTATTCCAAGTGGTGCATATGAAGGATATGTACAAACATCTTAGTAAAAGCTTTGAGAACTCATCATTGGAATCCTTATAATACTACACCCCCTCATCAACCAGCCAGTCTTCCATATTATTTTAACATAACCCGTTTTCACAACTTGATATTAGAAACGTTCAATATACAAATATTCAAAGGCTCTAAAATTTAATTATTCAGCATATAAATAACCATGAGACTGGCTACTTGTCCCAGGAAAGGAACACAGTAGATGGCATCTGTGAGGTGATCCATTTGTTGGGATTATCAAAGACTTTATCTCATGTTGTATAAGATAATGAATGAAAAGATACAGGAAATAGAAAGTATAAAAGTGAGAACCAAATACATTTTAAGATTAAAAGTACAATACCTGAAACAAATTTTTAGTTGGATAGGTATTCAAAAGTAGAATGAATGTGACAGTCCCTTCTGAATAACAGAAAAAGATTTAAAACAAAGAATAGTTTCAGAGCTTTTGGAACAATATCAAAACATATAACATTAATGTCTTTGGAGTACTCCCAGAGGAAGAGGAGAAAGAAATTGCTTTGGAAAAATTTTTTGAAGAAATAATGGCTGAAAATAAATTTGGTATAAGACATAGATTTACAGATTTGAGTGAACTTCAAACAGTATAAATAAAAAGAAAACTATGTCCAGACACATCATAATTTACTGTGATTAATACAAAGATAATTATCTGTAAAGCAGCTAAAGAATGGTGTCCAAGATACAGGGAAAAAGTGAATTGAAAGATAGTAGGTTTCGTACCAGAAACTACAGAGGCCAAAAGGCAGTGCTAAAAACAGGAAATTCAGAATTTTTTATCCAGTGAAAATATCTTCAAATATTAAGGTGAAAGAAACTAACGTGAGTTGCATTAAGTAATTTTTATTTTTATAACAGGTGAAAGACTTTATGTACATGAGGTTTGTGTACCACAGTTCTGAAAAAGTGAATTAAGTTTACCTCTAATATTGTTAGACACATTTAAATATGAATGTTCTGCCTTCCTGACTTTGAAAGATTTCAGAGAACCAGTTCATACATTTCTTTTTCTTTTTTTCCTCTTTTGTGGTACTTGGGATTGAACCCAGGGCCTCATACTTGCTAGGCAAGTGCTCTACTGTTGAGCTATATCCCCAAGCCTTATATATTTCAGGATAGTGGTGGGGTAATAGCAGTTGAACCCAGGGGTACTCAACCACTAAGCCACATCTCCAGCCCTTTTTATTTTTTGAGATGTGGTCTTGATAAATTGCCTAGGGCCTCACTAAGTCGCTGAGGCTGGCATGGAACTCAGAATCCTCCTGTCTCAGCCTCTGGAGGCACTGGGATTACAGCCATGCACCAATACATTTCATTTTTTAAAAAATGAATATTGATGCTTAATCTGTAGCATTCTGTTTTTAGGAAAACCGAAAGCGTCATGGCTCTAGTCGAAGTGTTGTAGATATGGACTTAGATGATACTGATGATGGTGATGACAATGCCCCTTTGTTTTACCAACCCGGAAAAAGAGGATTTTATACTCCAAGGCCTGGCAAAAACACAGAAGCAAGGTTGAATTGTTTCAGGAACATTGGCAGGTAAAATATCTCTAAAAATTATTACATTTGAGGGGAGGAAGGGTGCTGGGGTTTGGACCCAAGGCCTTGTGCATGCTAAATGTGCTTTCTACCACTGAGCTACATCCCCAGCCTCTTAAGTTCTTTTAAAAACTACAGTTGAATGAGATTTTCTAAAATATTAATGTGTGTCAGCCCCACTCCTCCAGTGGGGCTGACCTCTATCAAACACAAGATCCTCCTGCCTAACCTCCATAATAGCTGGGATTTTAAGTATGTGCCACTGTGTCTGGATATAACACATTAGTTTTAAAACTGGGCTTATGTTCTGTTTCATAGTGGATAGAAATAAAGCTGTAGAGAATTTCTTAATCATATGAATGCTTATGTATCTATGTGTGCAGTAGTGTATTCTAAATATATTTTTTAATTAAAATTTATTTTTTTCTGTTTTTGTTTTTAGGATTCTTGGACTATGTCTGTTGCAGAATGAACTATGTCCCATCACATTGAATAGACATGTAATTAAAGTACTGCTTAGTAGAAAAGTAAGTAATTTTGATTAGCATAACTGTTTTTACAAAGATTCTTTTTATAAATAATATTCCAATGTGACATACGTAGAATCTTTTGTATCTGGAGGAGATGGCATAGTAGAGTAGGGTACACAGGTAGGTAGCTTTGGGTCTGACAGATTATGGATCCTATTGCAGATAAATCCCCTAACACTTTTTGGCATATACATTTGTAAAGTGGTAAAGAAATAGCATCATGACTAGCAAAGAGTAGTAGCCAGTAAATTTTATCCACTATAATTAGTTGTAGCAGGTGGCAGTGGAAGAGAGTAGCAGTATTGAAAGAACATTCCAGTTTCAAAAATATATGTAATATTTATGTGGGGGGGGCAAAAGAATATAAGAAAACATAGTATAACATGCTTAGTATTTATTTTCAGGTAATGGAATTAGCCTATTTTGTGTTTTGATAGTTTTAACAGGCCTGTACATTTCTTTGTGATGGAGGGAGAGGGGAAAGCCTTTAAAATTGATGTATAATGCTAATTATGCAGCTTTTGATTTACAACAGCAACAGAAAAACTGTTTCTAAAGGTATTGTAAATTGACACAAAATAGCAAATATCAAATTCTTTTTTAGATGCATGTCACATCTGATAAATTAGAATCATCAAAGCTATAATCTAATAATTTAATCAAACCCACTGATGAACATTGTTCTCTATTAAATACAAACATCCCATTATATGTAATGTAATTTGGTGTTGTTCCCCACCCCCTGTAATTTGTGCCCTATTCTAGTTCTTTTTGTGTGTGTGTATATGTGTTTTAATATTTATTTTTTAGTTGTAGTCGGACACAATACCTTTATTTTATTAATTTATTTTTATGTGGTACTGAGGATCGAACCCAGGGTCTTTCAAGTGTGAGGCTAATACTCTACTGCTGAGCCACAACTCCAGTGCCCCCGCCACCCCCCATGAAGTTCTTAATAACTGTTATTGTTCTTAGAACTAGACTGAAATCTCAGTAACATGGAGAGGTTAATATGTTGAGTTTTTAATAATGTATACTGAATAGCTCATAGATTCAAGTTTAACTCAGTGATTTGACCTTGTACAAGTTACTGAATTTCTTTGAGCATCAGATTTATCAACTGGATTTGATAAATCTGTATTTTTAAAAATTTTTATCAAGAACAAATAGATGTATATTTAGTTGAGAACCAGCTGCTGCACATAATCATTGTTCAGTAAATAATACTGGCTTTTCTTTTTTCTTGTAGTACTGGGGATGGAACTCAGGACTTTGTATACCTAGGCAGTACTGTACCACTGAGCTACATTCCCAGCTCTTAAAAATTTTTGAGGCAGGGTCTTGCAGGTCTTGAACTTAACAATCCTCCTGCCTCAGTAGCTGGAATTATGGCATGTGCTATGGTGCCCAACTAGTGGTAGTTTTTTAAATCAAATTTTTAAAACTTTATCATGCTGTTGACACTCCCCCCCACACACACTTTTTGTACTTTGACTCTGACAATACATTTCATTTTCAAAAAAAACATTAAATTTTACCTCTTCAAAGTAGTTTCATATATTTAGTGGGAAATTCTTTATCAGTATATCTTCAAATTAATTAAGATTCTTTATCACAGATAATAATTTATTAATGTTTCTTTCATAATTTGAGTTTCATATGATTACGTCTTAGGTCAACTGGCATGATTTTGCCTTTTTTGACCCTGTAATGTATGAAAGTTTGCGGCAATTAATCCTCGCTTCTCAGAGTTCAGATGCTGATGCTGTTTTCTCAGCAATGGATTTGGCATTTGCAATTGACCTGTGTAAAGAAGAAGGTGGAGGACAGGTAAAGCATATACAGTTTTCTGATTCTGGCAAGAGAACTGGGTTAATTTGTTGTGCTGCTGCTTCATACAGAAGCAGTTTAGGAAGAGAGAGAAAGATGTGTGCACACACTGAGAAAGAGAAGCAAGCATAGCTGGATATGAACAGAGAGATGACTTAGGAATTAGTGATACAGACTGAGAATAGAAGGGGATTTTTCTACTTACTCAGGTCTTAAAACTCTTAGCTCTTTAGATTTAAAAATTCTAGGAAATTAAGATTTTTGTTAACTGTTAACTTACTATATTTCTTGGATAAAATTGTCTTCATTGTTGAATTTTTCACAGGTTGAACTCATTCCTAATGGTGTGAACATACCCGTGACTCCCCAGAATGTGTATGAGTATGTGCGGAAATATGCAGAACACAGAATGTTGGTAGTTGCAGAACAGCCATTACATGTAAGTGTTTTCTAGAAAGTGTTAAGTCATGTGATAAAGCATTTTTTGTCTGGAAAAGCATTTTTTGTTTGGAAAGGGTGCTTGTGGGGCTGAAATGTAGTTCTTTCAGGGTCGTATCACCAATAATATATATTGGGTGATCTGCTAGAAGTATTTACAGGACTCAGGCTTACTAGAAGAAGGACCCACAGCAAGATTAGGGGAAAGGATCCATTAGGCAGATTCTGGCGGAATTCAGGTGCAAGCTTCCAAAGTTCTCTGCGTGGGCTGTCACACCACAGCTCTTCCTTAGCTCTGAAATGCAGCAATGTGTTGTATAGTGTGTCTGATTTTTGAAGCCTGCCTAGATGTCAGACCAGAGTTTTTATTGGAGGTTGTTAGTCCTGTGGCTTTTTTTTTTTTAAACTGTGCAGCCAGCCATGATTACTAAAGTTCCAGACTCTTAGAGGAAAGCACATGTGAAATCACATTATTTGCACAAATAGTCTGTGCAAATTCTTACAGCTGGGTTCATTGAGGGACACTCGAAAATCCAGGTTCTTTGATATCAGCCAAGCCCAACAGGCCCTTCTAAAATCAGGTCTCTTGGTAACTTTTTCCATTTCCAGGGTAAAATGTTTATGTAAATTTATTACTCATAGTGTCATATTTGTTTATTTTTTAATTTATTTTTTTAGTCATATGTTTCTGATCTCAAGAGTTCAGGTTAGGTCATAGTTCACTACCCTCCAGATATTAAGTTTGAATATGGAAGGTTTTTTGTTGTCATTCTCATCTAAGATGCTGACAGGAGAGAACACTTTTGGCAAATTGAAGCTATTCTTATATAATGACCAGCTTGTTTGTTATTAACACAATTTTAAAAATAATTTTAGTTAACTGTTAGTGTCTAAAAATATTTATTTTTTAAACCTGTGACCTATTCACTTGCCTTTCTCCCCTTCCTTTTGAATCTATGAAATAAATTCAAAATACAAAACTGTTTTTTGGTTTAAAATGGAAAGTGACATTCTTATAGAAGTTGGATTTTTTTAACAGTTCAAACATGTTATGTGGAAAATAAAGTACTTATTGTAACAAAAGGATAATTTTTAAAATTCTCTAGGCAATGAGGAAAGGTCTACTAGACGTGCTTCCAAAAAACTCATTAGAAGATTTAACAGCAGAAGATTTTAGACTTTTGGTAAATGGCTGTGGTGAAGTTAATGTGCAGATGCTGATTAGTTTCACCTCTTTCAATGATGAATCAGGTAGGAATTTCTGTAAATGTTTACTTAAGGAATAAAATGTATAAGTGTGTGGTCAGCATTTTCCGAGTTTCTGGTTCTTCAACCTTATTACAGGATCTGGGAAATACAATGTTATCCATTATTTTTAATGGTATGATTGCACTAAATAACATTTTGGTAGCTTAGCATTAGGTTATTTTGATTCTAATGTGGAATAACTGTTTTAGGTTTTAAAAAAAACGTGGTTTAAAGAATGCAAGTAAAAATTCTTTGTGGTCAGCATAGGATTTGTATATACTGATGTTCTATTGGCCCTTCCTGATTCATGTGTCTTCAGATCTAAAAAATTTGATTGCACGATGTTTGTTTTGTAGAGCCGGACCCATTCACACTCACAAAGACATGACAACACACAAATACATGGAGAATCTAGAATAAAGATTAGTGTAGTGATAATTTTTCTAGAATAAACTTTATCTCCAGTGTTTTATTCTACAGTTCAGAATAAAGGGACTTTGAAAGTCCCTAGACTAGCCTTGAGTTGTATTTTTTTTTAAATGTGAGTTTTCCCCTCCATAATTTTTATTGATGCTTTATACTTAAACATGATAGTGGAATTTGTTGTATATCCCCAGCCCCATAGTCCTGAGTTTTTAACTGCAACTATATAATAAACATTGGAAGCTCTAAGAAGTTTGCTGTAAAAGAATTATACCTATAGGGGTTGGAGTTGTAGCTCAGTGTTAGAGCACTTGCCTAGCACGTGTGAGGCACTGAATTCAATCCTCAGCACCACATAAAAATAAAAGGTATTGTGCCCATCTACAGCTAAAATATATATATATATATATATATATATATATATATATATATATATATATATATATATATATATTAAAAAAATTTATACCTACAGTCCCAAAATTATTACATACATAAAGATAACCAACTTTTTCCCTTTTATTTTTCAGTTTTGCAAGCAGCTTTAGCCAAATTATAAACACTAAATTTGGGTACATTTTTTCTTCATGCCTGGAAATTGTTTTGTGCTTTTTAGTGTAGCTCTCAACACATTAAGAATTTGTCTCATTTATAAACAAAAATCTAGGAGAGAGACAAAATTTCTGCCCAAGGACCAGATCCGCACTATAGGCATCATTCCAAAGCTTTAGAAATGTAGATTCTTTTGTTCCCTCTACTTACCCCGCAGACTCAGTGAATGACAATCTGCTTTTCAGAAGATCTATGTCATTTATAAACCCATTCATCTAAGAAGCTTAGGACATGAGAAGAATCATGATTTACAAACAGATTTTAAAATCTGATTATCACTTTTGAGAATAGTGGTTCATTTTTCTTGTTTTGGTTGTCTTAAGGCTGGATTGGCTAATCAACTACAGAGCTTTTTACATTATGCATATGGTCCTAATTTGTGTAAAGAATTAGACCCCTCAAATGTTAAATGTTAATTTTTGTATTATAAGAAGTTTATAGTACTAATATAGAATATTGAATTTATATTCTTCATTCTTAGGAGAAAATGCTGAGAAGTTACTGCAGTTCAAACGTTGGTTTTGGTCAATAGTAGAGAAAATGAGCATGACGGAACGACAAGATCTTGTAAGTTAAAACCTTCACAAAATTGGAAAATGTAGTGGTTTGTTGTTGCTGCTTTTTTTTTTTTTTTCCCCTCTTTTGTTGGGGGCGGATGGAATGGGTGCTGGGGATTGAACCCAGTCCTCAGACATGGTAAGTTTGTGCTTTCTATTGTGGAGCTATACATCTTTCCCCAAATTTTTCTCTTAAACCTCCAACGGTATGTTATCTCTTAATCTTGCTGTCATTGTCCCAAAAGATAATACAGCTTATTGTAGTGACACAGTTAATGCCCCCTGCCCCATTTACAATAGCCACCCTTGTCCGTTCCAAAACCCTCAGTAGAAGGCTAAAACCAAGGAGAGTACCAAGCCCCACAATTCTATGCCTTTTTCATCTTAACCAAGCATTAATCATACACTGTGCTGTAATGTTTACAGTTTAAGAGTCAACAATAAAATCGGCATGGATTTCATTTTCCTTCTTCAAAATTTAGCAATTGTGACCTTACTCAGCAACATTTGCTTTTCTTAATCTGAGCAGGCTTCTCTTTGGCATGTACAAATTGGCCAGCATCACTGTTCTTCCACTTATTAAATAAAATAATTACTTCAACACAAGCATTGTGGCAATCAATCTGATAACTGAGATGGCTACTAAGTTACTCAGTGGTTAGTGCATACTATATGGGTAATGTTGGACAAAGAGATGCTTTGACATCCCTACTGGAATAGTGGCAGCCAATTTAGAGTTGTTTTTCCCTTAAGTTTATCATTTAATATTTTTGGACACAGTTGACCACAGATAATTGCAGTAATGGGAAGAAAAACCAGAGACAAAGGGGAACTATCATGTAGTGCATATATGTGCTATTTTTCCTCTAATTTATTTTTCTGGGTTTTTTCCCCCCTGTTATACTACAGATTGAACCCCCAAGGGTTTTCACTGAGTTACAGCCCCAGTCCTTCTTATTTTGAGATGGGGTCTTAATGCCCAGGTTGGCCTTCAAACTTGAGATGCTCCTGCCTCAACCTCCCAAGTAGCTGGCATTACAGTTGTTTTCTACCATGCCCAGCTAAATTTATTATTTCTGTCCTACTTAATATTATCACAAAGCCCAGCCAACTTAGAATTATAAATTAGATAATAAACTTTGATTTTAATGGAAAGTCTACAATCTATATCTAGTCTCAAGTGTATTCATAACCAGATCAGCTTGCTCATTATCATTAATCTTGAAGGTTGTAATCTGTTCCAGACTTTCTTGTAGAAGTTAAGGCATTCCTTATCCAGTAAACTCCAGGGATCCTTACTGTTAATTCCTCAGGGTTCCCTGGGACATTTCCCTTGTCTAATCAGCCTTAATTCTTAGTTATCTAAATCAGACCACTCACTGTTTAAAAATGATCACTTCTAAGTGTATGTGTCATTTTATTTGTCATTTTATTTAATTACTTGTTCAGGAAAGCACAAAACCTACAAATTTCTAATTACCTTCAGTTTAATCAGGAGCTGCTTTTAGCTCTCCTGAATATATGGCTCTGGGAACCTTGCAGTATTTTTCTACTGTTGCAAGACAGGTTGTTCAGGGGTCCTAGCTGCTACCTGGTTTTGTTGTTGGCTTAGCCTTTCTAGTAATTTGACTTAAGTTGTTGTTATTCAGCTAGTTCATTGGTCAGTGTTTAATTTTCTCTGTCTTGTGGCTTCTAAACTCTAAACCAGTGTCTCAATCTATCTGTCCCTGTGGTTTCAGGATCACTTGAATTTGTAGTCAGTCTCTGAATTCAGGGTACCTTATTTCTCTAAGGCAAAACTTGTATCAATTTTGTAAGATCTACCAAAGCTAGAAATGATTCAGCATCTGATGAGTCTGACTTAAACTTATTTTTTTTTTTTACCTATTCCACAGTTTTAATTTCTAATATTTTAAAATCAGCACATGTTTAGTCCAGTCAGCCAAGTTAAATCTCATTCCAATGTCTTCCTTTTAATGGAAGAAAATTTCACTAACCTACTACTCACTCTTAGGGTAAAAAATCTCCCTTCAGTAAAGGCCTCAAAATTCCTATCAACAGCTTTAATTTGTGGGCTTCCCTTTTTTAATGCCTATCAAAAATTAATTTTAGTTTTAGGCAACATGTATTCTATTCCCTTTACCCTCATTTTGGAAATCATCCTTCACATATATGTGATTTTATCCTGGTATGTCTAAGGGGAAGAGCTTGAAGCACATAAGAATTTAATAGGACTTTCCCAAACAGGTCTCCATGAATTATCATTAGTCCTGCAATGTCATGGATATTGGAGAAGAACTATAGTTCATTCTCTTTTGGAGAGTGTAGTTCTGTGAAGTCTGCCAATATTTCTCCTCTTATTTCCTGAAAGTCTAGTAATATAGTCATCCACCTTGGAGAACCACTTTACATTAATCTGTTAAAGCTGGCCCAGTCCATTTTTTTAAAATCTGTAATTCTGGATGGTTTCTCATAAAAATCAACTATGTTTTAGGAAGTATTAAATTAGTTTAGGTTTCCGAATCACTCTGGCAAATTGTTTAGGTGTGTGCAGTAAAGACAGTAGATTAAAAAATTTTTTTTCTTAAGAGATCAGAATACTGTACCAAAAACTAGTATATATGTATGTATAGAAGAGTGAATCAGTGAATATGTATTCAGAGAAATATTTCAGGAAAGCATATCCTTATTATATCTAAGTACAAAAAGTATAGTAGAAGTTAACATTTATTGCCAACATTATGTTTATGTGGCTGATTGCATTAACTTTTATCTACAGTAGCTATTCCCCAGTACTTACAATTAAAATTGTATCATAATGCTGTTTTGATGAAAATGTTATTATTTTTGCTAATAGATAAAATGCAAAATGACTATTTTAGATAAGCTGTAAGTGTTGAACCTAGAATCATGTCCTTTGTTTGGAAGCCTTGTGTCTTTTTCCAACCATTAGATCCCCTCTGAAATTTAGCCATAGAAAAGGCCCTTAGAGACCATTTTGCTCAGTAGCTTCATGTTATATATGAGAAAACTGAAACCCTGAAAGATGAAATTGCCTTTAAAATAAAATACTTATCTCTCTCTTAATCTTGGACCATACTACTTCTCCCTGTCTTTGGGTGTGGGGGGATGCTTTTTATTGAGGTATGATTGACTCCTTCCTTTAATTCTTTTTATAGTCGTAGATGGACAGAATGCCTTTGTTTTGTTTATTTTATTTTTATGGGATGCTGAGGATCGAACCTAGTGCCTCATGCATGCTAGGCAAGTGCTCTGACTTTGAGCTACAGCCCAGCTCCAGGAATGGGGCTCTTATGTTGCCAGAATTAAGGGTTGAACGTTAACCTATAAAAGTCAAAATTGTAATTATCATATTCCTATTTAGGTTTACTTTTGGACATCAAGCCCATCATTGCCAGCCAGTGAAGAAGGATTTCAGCCTATGCCCTCAATCACAATAAGACCACCAGATGACCAACATCTTCCTACTGCAAATACTTGCATTTCTCGACTTTACGTCCCACTCTATTCCTCTAAACAGATTCTCAAACAGAAATTGCTACTCGCCATTAAGACCAAGAATTTTGGTTTTGTGTAGAGTATAAAGTGTGTATTGCTGTGTAATATTACTAGCTAATTTTGTAGATTTTTTCCATTTGTCTATAAAAATTTATGGAAGTTAAAGCTGTCATATACCCCCCTGGTGGTTCCTTAAAGAGACTAAATACAGACATTCCTTGCTGAGTTTGTAGCTTAAAGGCCTGAGGAGCACTAGCAACATTTGGCTATAATGGTTTGCTAGTCAACAACTTCTGGGTCTAACCCCAGCCAAAGATGACAGCAGAACAACATAATTTACACTGTGATTTATCTTTTTGCTGAGGGGGAAAAATGTAAAATGTTCTGAAAATTCACTGCTGCCTTTGTGGAAAGTGTTTCAGCAAAGGTTCTTGTATAGAGGGAATAGGGAATTTCAAAATAAAAAATTAAGTATGTTCTGTGTTTTCATTTTAACTTTTTTATGGTGTTTAATTTGTGGTTGGCTGCAATTGTGTATCATGTATATGGAACTTGTAAAAAGTTCTTGACTTTCAGATCTTCAAGATGAAATCACTTTTACCGATAAAAAAAAAAAACACCTTTATTGCGGTTTATTTCAGCTGCATTGAGCTCTAGGATATTAAATGATATCACTAATATTTTGCATGTAATTTGTTCATTTGAGTGAGGGCACTTTTTTTTGTACATATGATGGGGCCAATGCACAGTACTTTATCACAATCACCTATTTTTCTTTGTATTCCTATTTCAATGCAGTCAGTCAGGAGGTAACTGCACTTCAGTTCTAACTAGACATTTGTACTAAGGTATTTCAGTTATGTAAACTCAGCCTGGGCACTTTCTGATAACTGTAAAATGTTTTATAAGATCATGATTATTGAAAATACATTTTGGAAAATTTTAAATGTTCGTGAGCAGCTTAACTACTTTTGTATCTAGCCTTTTTTAAGTATCTTGTTACATTTACTTTTTTAAATAAATTATAGAAGAAATGTCAAGTAACACTGAAGGAACAATAGTTTTTATTTATATAGTTGTACATTTTTAAACTAAGGGCAATACACTGATATGGTTATGAGTATAAAAATTTTTAGTTAAAGAACTGAAAGTTTATATACACATGGACTATAAAAATAGTAGAAAATCAATCCACATTTTACAGTTAGCAGAGAATCCTGAATGGCACCTGGCCAGGCCACCTTTTCTTTTTACAAATGGGAGAAATGAAATATGATTGTTACTTGGCATAGAAAGTTAACTTACTTATAACTGACAGGTTCTTTTTTGATGAGTCATGAATTATGTAGCCTAGGACCAATATCCCTAAATTCTTGTGGTTTTAGTAGCTTAAAAGAACACTGAAAAGTGGCATAATAAGGAGCGCTTTTCTTCATGAAGTCTTCACAGAGGCTTAAAACTAGTCACTTTACATATTAAAAAATGAGAGAAAGTCTTTGAACTTTCTCCTTTTTCTGTTCCTATATAGACCTTATGGCATTGGGGATAGTTTTCAGGTTCAAAGGCATTATGCTTTTGTTATATAACTTCCTTTAAAAGACTGAACCACATGATATTCTCAATCCTGTTGACACTAAAAATATTTCAAAGTGAATGAAAGTAGTGAACCTCATTGTGTTACTTAAAACACATAATAACACGCTGTATTAGATGTGTGTAAATTAGCCAAAGTGAGACATTGGTTTTTATGTCTAAATGCTATTTCTGAATAAATGAAATAGTAATTAGATTAAGAGCTGATTAGCATCAATGTGTTTGAAAGATACAAAATTTATATATCACCTTAACCTCTGTATGCACATGATGGGATTGATAAAATATTAAATGAGAGCAAACTAGAGATGATTAGGACATTTGAAACCCTAATTGTGAACTTATTTTTAGTAGAGAATGAAAATATTTAAAGTAATGCACAATGTCTTAAGTCTTCCTAAATCAAGATTTTGGTTAAAATGCTTTTAGAAAAAAGCAAGAGTGAGTCTTTTTTTAAAAGTAAAGCATAAAATGGTTCTAAATGTAAAATAAAGTCATGTAAAATAAAGTTCTCTTTTGGTCTTGTTTAGTGATTAAATCTAATAGAGTTGGAAACAAATTTAGGAAGCGAAGACCAAGAATGAACTTTACTGAGGGATTTCAAAATTTTGCTACTTCTACTCCCCCACACCCAATCTTCTGAATATCCATTGGGCAGACTTAAAAAAGTTTTTCAAAAGAATGATTTCACCATTTAGTACATGCCTCCCATAAGGATGTGATCATTTTTGTTTAAAAGTAGGCAACAGTTTCTAGGTTTAATGTCAAAAATTTGAGATCTTCTCTTGAGTTCTTGAGTAATATTCACCTGTATGGGTTTTGGGCTGGGGCTGGGGCTGGGGCTGGGGCAGGAGCTCAGTTGTAGAGCCCTTACCTACCAGGAGCAAAAAGCCCTGGGTTCAGTCCCCAGCACCACAGGAGATTGGGAACTCACCTGAGATAGTTGATGCAAATTCTAAAGCACTGCCCTTACTAACTTTTCCTTGGTGTGGAAACCAGCATTTTTTTTTTTTTTTAATGGTTCCAGAGATTAAACCAGGGGTACTTAATCACTGAACCACATCCCCAAGCCCTTTTTGTATTTTATTTAGAGACAGGGTCTCACTAAATTCCTTAGGGCCTTGCTCAGTTGCTGATGCTGGCTTTGAACTGTGATCTACCTGCTTTAGCCTTCTGAGCCGCTGGGATTACAGGACTGTGCCACCACACTCGACAGAAATCTTCATTCGTTTTTTAAAAAATATTTATTTTTATTTAGTTGTAGTTGGACACAATACATTTATTTATTTATTTTTATGTAGTATTGAGGATCGAACCCAGGCAGGGCCTTGCACGTGCTAGGCGAGCGCTCTTCTGCTGAGCCACATCCCCAGCCCCCAAAATCTTCATTCTAACAGCACTCTAGATGATTCTGAAATATTACCCAGAAGCCCCCCCCTTCTATTATAAAAGATTCACGAATATAAATCCATTTGCTGGGAAGTTCCTTAAAATTAAACCTTTCCTACTTAAGACTTATGGAAATGTGCATCTGTTGATCATCAATTCCTGGACTAGATTCTTTTTCAATGTAAGGGCTGGTTGAAAGTGCCTTCCTTCACTAGACTGCCTAGGTAATGATTAAAATTAGTGTTACATCAACTTAAGTAGACATGAACATAGAGATTAATTCTTTAAATACCATTCAATTAATGCAGAAATATATTTAAAATGTGGCTTGTTTATTCATATTAAGTTATCTTGCATTAAATGTAAGTCAAGTTTCTTCTGATACCTTGCTTATAATTCAAAAGTATCAGATTGTTGGCTGTGCAACATGACATTTCTATTACTTATACTGAATATTTAACTATGTGCAGGTACTTTGTCAAGTGTTTTACATTTTATTTCATTTAATCTTATTTCCTCTTGACAGGAACTAAGACACATGATCAACTTGTGCAAGGTTTTACAGCTAGGGAGTGCTAAAAGTGTTACATCTTTAGGCATTCTGGTTTGTATTCTTAAACATTTAGGCTATACTATTTTGTGGAAGGTGTGATAATTATGAATAGATCATAAAATAATGAAATTCTCAAATGATAGTCTGGCTGCATTATTTTGAAAAGGCAGTGATTCACGTGTTTTTGCTAGATTTCTAAACATTTTTCTCCTTCAGTACCTTTCCCTAAGGGTGATAATTAGAACTCTGAAGCTATGGGGATTTTCTAAAGTCAACAATGGTACCTACATTTAAGTCCAAATGTCTTAAAATGAAAAGCACATCATGAAAAACTAACTTTCGTTCCTAAGTTTCCTTGTAAGGTGTAAAAAACAAAGCAGTTGTCTTTCATGATAACTCAATTCCCTGTATCTTTTTCAGAATATGTCTTTACTTTAATACAAGTAGTGCATCTTCAGGAAAAAATATTATTAGACAATATTCTTGTATTGGAATGCTTTCTTCAGTGGGGAAGATGAAGTTTGGCTGTTAAATTTAAATACACTTAGTCTGATTAGCTTATGGCATGGTTATAACAAATAGATGTGTTTTGAGTATTATGAATTAGTCTTTAGTGTCTTTGTAAACAAAATGTGTCCTGCTAGGTAGCCAATGATACTTTAAAATTTTTAGTTTGTTTAATGGAATCATAGGTACTTTTGCGCTTTTAGAAATGGAAGGCTTTTGAGGTGATCACCTTTACCATATTCATTTAGTACTGGTAAAGAAGAAACATCTAGTTTTGTTTCATGTTTCCTTCCTTTAAAGTTCTGCCCATAGGGCAGGAAATGTAGCATGGTGGTAAGAGAACATGCCCAATATGCAGGGGTTCCTGAGTTCAATCCCAGCATCACCAAAAATAAAATTCTTTCCACAGAAAAATCTAATAATCTCTTTAACTACCAAGAAGTGGATTGGGGTAGGGGAAGGGTGAGAGGAAATAAAATAGTCACAATAATGTGTCTGCTACACAAGGATGACAAACCTGGTTTGGATATCATTTCTAAACTGATTAGTCCCAATGTTTGTCCTGCCAAACATTGCCTCACCTCCCATGCTTTCCTTTGAGATTCTAGTGAATGGTTCCATGACTCTAAAATCCTATTCAATTTCTTCTCTAGCTCCTTCACATTCAAATTAACCATAAATAATTATTAAATCCTAATTTCTTGAATTCATCTACTGTCCATGTCCACTCTAAGGGAATGTAGTGGAACAAAGTTCATGGCAGCTGGGAAGCAATGAGAGGGTAGGTGCTAGGATCCCAATATCCCCTTTAAGGCATGCTCCACATGATCTAACTTCTAGGCCCCATCTCCTAAAGGTTTTACCACCTTTCATAGCGTCATAGGCTGGAAACCGACCTTCAACACATGGCCTTTGGGGTGCATATAAGATCAAAAGCATACCCTTCACCCCTGACCCTGAAAGAAACATATCCATCTCCCATTACAAAATGAATTTAGTCCATCTCCAATCTTCCATTTTGCTCAAAAGCCCAAGTCCAAAGTCAGACTCCAAGCAAGCTCTGCTGTAAGTGCCTATAAAAAGTTACATACTTAACAACAAAACAGTGGGGCAGCCTAAACATTCCATTCCCAAAAAGGTACAGGAAAACAGCAAGGAGAAACCAAGTCAAAGCAACACCCAAATCCAGCTGTAGCTCCTTGTCTGGCACCTGGGCACATGATGGCAGGATATGGGGCCCCAAGGGCTTGGACTCTCAACGCTACCATCTTTCAGGCTGCAGACCATGTGACTACTATATTGGGCTGATTGTTCGTTGCCTGAGGCTTACCTTAGTAGGCATTCCCATATGTGTGGCATCTCTAACATCCTGGGGTCTCCACTGCATCTTCAACTTCACTCAAAGCTTCCCAATCACATCAGTTTGCTTGCAGGGTCTACAGTCCTGCCAAACATTGCCTCACCTCCCATGCTTTCCTTTGAGATTCTAGTGAAAGGTTCCATGACCCTACAAGTCTTACATATTGCAAATCCAGCATCAAGAAGTAGCTGACATTCTTGGAGCACAGCTGTAGCAGCCTCTGATTGCCTGGATGGCTGAACATGAGGGAATAATCCTAGTGAAACAATTCCCTTGGTGTCACTCTGCAAGCAGAATATTCCAGGGAATTCTTCTCAAGAAAAGTTTTTGAAATGAATTTACATTTCTACATTATTGAGCCTATGGTAGGTAAGGTCTTGCCAATTTCTGAGACACGCATCTTTGCTACCATTTCAGTGCAAAGTACTTGACTTCTTTTTAATGGTGTTACTCTTTGGCAACCACACATTCCAGGACACAACTTTAAACAGGCTTCTTTGGCCAAACTGCAAGTTTTTCAAATCTTTCCACTTCATTTTTGCTCCCAATTCTATCAGCAATACCCACTGCCTGAGTGCTGTGTTGCTTCAAATTTCCTCCCCAGATAAACTAGTATATCACCTTTAAATACAGTCTCACACAGAGTATCTGGAAATGGACAAAATGCATTCCAGTTCTTTGCTTCAGTGTAAAGAATATGACTTCTAGTCCAATTTCCAGGATACTCTTATTTCCATCTGAAACTCATGAGCATAAACTTTTCTATCATTTCTGTCAGCATTCTGGTCTTCTCAGCCCCTACCAGAATCACGTCAGGCCCTGCTTGTAGCATTCCAGGCTTTCTCTATCCTGCTTCTCCAAAATTCCAAATTTCTCTTGCAAACAATTCCAAAAGCTTCTGAATCACATTGTCAGATATAGTTGCAGCCATGACCTCATTTGTCAGTACTAATTTTCTACTAGTGAGTTTTCCATCACTGTGACAAAATACTTGAGATAATCAATTTATAAGGAGGAAAGATTTATTGTGGCTCAAAGTATCAAAGGCTTTATTCCATGGTAACTTGGTCCAGCATCTTGGGCATGTGGTGAGGCAGACTATATTTCCTCATGAGTAAGAACTTCCTCATTCATGTTCAAAGACACAGGCAGCAGGAAAAAATATTTTTTAAAAGTATAACAGATAAACATCCGACTATGATTTATAACCCAAGTGTACAATAGAACTTGAAAGGATGTTTTGTCTGGTATAGAATGTTTTATACAATAATTTCTGTATTGTTCATGGTTTTGATATATCTTATAAAAATCTATCTTCCATCTAAAAAAAAAAGAACTTCCTCATTTAAATTTTCTTGGCCAGTGCTCACTAAAACTTTTTTTTTTTTTTTTTTGAGTGAATGAATTCTAGTGACCAACTTCAACTCAGGAACATACTGGAGTTATTCACCTCTGAAATGTTAAGTCTTACTCTCCCATTTTTTTACCCCAAATTACTCTTTCCAGTGCTCTCATACTTAATATAATGAGTAGAAGAAAGTGGTCTCACTTCATTTCTTCTTCATTTGGCCTAGACATGTCAGCAACTTACTCTAAAACAGTTAAGAGGATAGGGGATGTTCTTTGTGAATGACAAGGTTTGTCAATGAAGCAGATTAGAATGGTGGACAATGAAATAGACACACCTGCACAATTAAAAATGGAGATGGAAGATACAATTGATGTGTTCCAATAGCAGACAGGAAATGTCTACTAAAAAGGGAATCTCCTGCTTTATTCCAGAATTATGTTCCTGCAAACCAAAAATACATTCTCAGTTAGATTCTACTATAATTCAACTACAATTTGGTTTACTTCAGCTTGACTACTAATGATATAGTTTTCTTTATTTTTTATTTCCCCTTTCCCAAATCATTAATGAACATAAATAAATTGTTATACGTGCACAAGCATATTGCTTTTTTTAACATTTTAAAAATTTATTTGATTTTAAACTGATACATAAAACAAGAACACTATATATATATAAATGGGATCTGTGTGATATTTTGATATATGTATGCATTGTATAATGTGTCAGGTTGAACGTATATATCCCCTCCAACATTTATAATTTATTTTTTTGTCTATAAAGTAAATGTTTTGATCAACATCACAGGGGAAAATATTGGTTCTGTTCAAAACCCTTCTTTGTTAGTGAGTGTCATATTCACTTAACTCTTTATATTCCAAATCATTTTGCTCTATTTTCATATACACACCCACCCCCAAATCCTTGCACATCTTGTCTGGAGGGTTTTTGTTGTTTCATTTATCATTGCAAAAGCAAGTTTATTTATTTATTTATTAATGTTCTGGGGATTGAACCCAGGGACACTGTACCACTGAGCTCTTTTAAAACTTGTGGTTCAGTGGTAGACCACTCGCCCGACATGTGTGAGGCCCTGGGTTCAATCCTCAGCACCAGATATAAATAAATAAAACAAAAGATTCATTGCAACTAAAAAAAGAAATATTTAAAAAAAACAAAACAAAAAAACTTATCCTTAGCTCTTTTTTTTTTTTTTTTTTTTTTTTTTTTTTTGAGACAGGATGTTGCTAAGTTACCTAGGTTGGCCATCCTGTTGCCTTAATTTCCTGAATAGCTGGGATTACAGGTATGGACCACCATGCCCAGGAACAATTTTATGACTTTTTTTGTATGCAACTGTTAAAATGTAGGTCAATTTGTCTATAAATAGGGATAAGTTTTTTAAAAAATCTTAATTTCCATACAAGTGTAGCACACCTGTAATCCCAGAGGGTAGGGAGGCTGAGACAGGAGGCTCATAAATTGAAAGCTAGCATCAGCAACTTAGTGAGGCCCTAAGCAATTTAGCAAGACCCTGTCTCAAAAATAAAAAGGGTTGGGGATATGGTTCAGTGTTTGAGCACTCCTGGGTTAAATCCCCATTTAAAAAAAAAAATCCTAGTTTCCCTTCAAGTCAATGTTACCTTCTTTAAAATTAAAAAAAAATTAATGAACTGTGACTCAATATCTCAATTTGATTTGAGCCTTTCTGTTCCTTGATCTCTGGGATGGCCTGACTAGTAGAGTACTTGGAAACTTCCGCTGACCCAAGATAATTTCCTATCCCAGGAAGTATTGCATAAATGAGATATCATTAAATCCACACAGTCTCAAAGAGGTTAAGTAACTTGCCCAAGAAAACAGCTAATAAATAAGGGAACTATAATTCATGCCCATGATGATACCGTTTCAGTGTCTATGTTTTCACTGAGTTCATTCATTTTTGTATTTTCAATAACCTAACATGATGCTTGGCACATAGTAGACAAATTCTTTGATAACATTAAGTAAATGAATGAATCCTCCTCTTAGTTTGTTTGCCATGGGGCCTATGTCTCCTTTTCCTAATAGAATTTATTTGACTATTATTTAAAATTAATATCTATAAAAATTTTCACCTAGCATTTAATCTCTACTAGTTGCTTTTAAGAAAGGTTTTCTTTCCCCATTCTAAGCTAGGTTTTAGAAGGGACTTTCAAACCATTTTCAAAGTTCACATAAAACTTCTACATTACTTTACCATACTTCAGACAGCTATTCACAAAACAGGTGCATGCATTTCAGCTTCAATCTACTTAAATTTCTTTCACCTTAATTTTGTTAAACCAAACGATTTTTTCTTTCTGTTGTAGTTATCTTTAGATAACTGAGAGCAGTAATTAGTAATTCAAACAAATTGTTGTCACGGTCAGTAGCCACTGTCTATTGCCCTTACAATACACAGGAGTGTTGCCCTCTCCACCACTTTAATCGCTAGCTTTGAAAAGAGAATGCAGCAGGGAGACTTTGGAGTCTACTACTTTTTAGCTGGATTATTCTTAATTACTTATCCTAGGGCTCAGTTTCTTCTTTTGTGATAGGAGGGAAACTGCTATATCTACCTTGCAGTCAAGTCCTGACATTAAATAATTTATATTTTTTTGTATAAGATGTCTGTTGTAGGTGCTGGCATTTTCTGAAAGCTCAATATTATTGATGGTTGAAACATTTTCAAAGAGGTTTCAAAATACTGCCCTGAATTTAGTAGATTCTCCCCTTTCTCGTTCTCAAGCCCATTTCACACACACTTCCCCCGCAACCACTTCCTCTTTACGGTCGCTGAAATGCAAAACATGCCAACTTTTTCCATTAACTTTTAAACGCTGTGACTCCCCCTTCCCCACCGAGTCACACCTATCAGCGCGTTCTTCAAGCCTCACACTGTGGCACGCCCTCCAGCCGCCGGGCAGTCTCTCAGGACCAGCCAAGTCAGCGCAACCTACCGTGTTCTTGGGGCACCACTAGGGCTAGTTGTGGATTTCTGACCTGGCATGCGGGGCATCTACCAGGTGAGGAGAGCCGGGGGCGGGTCAAGAGCGGCTGGCAGCCGGCAGGCACCGCGTCCTCGCGCCAGAGGGCAGATGGATTGTGGAGGGCGGGGGCAGGAGGGGCGTGGCCCTGAGGAGAGATGGGCGTGGCCCAGAGGCGCGCTTTGAGTCCTTCCTTGGGAACGTGGGAGGTGAGGCCCGTTCAGTGAGGTGGGGCCAAAGATGGTGGGCGGAGCCCCGAGGCGGGGTGGGCAAAGCCGACCTGAGCAGGAGGCGACTCTCAGTGCAAAGACGGGGACAGGTCCTACAATAGAGACCAATGTAGTGGAGACTCCCTCAGGCTGCAGGCTGAGGGGCGGGGCCAGCTGAGGTAGGCTGGCGACTGAGGTGGGCCGGGCCCTGAAGCGGGGCCGACCGAGGGTAGGGGGCGGTCCCCGAGGCAGGGGGCGGGTCCGGCTCAGTGGAGTGAGGCGGGGCCGGCCGAGGTAGGCGGTTCCCTGAGGCGGAGGCGGGGCGAAGCAGGCCTAGCTCAAGGAAAGTCCCTCCAAGCGCTTGGAAGAAAGCCCAGTCTGCGCAGAGGGGCGGGTTTTGGGGGCGCTAGGCGGGTCGGTCTTGGCCGACCCGCGGGTCATCTGTAGCTTGTCCTAGTTAGGTGCTGGCCTGCCGCACTCCGGCAGCTCTGACTGAGTCTGCGCGATGGGCGACCCGGAAAGGCCGGAAGCGGGCATGCCCGAGCAAGATGAGGTAAATGTTGCTGTAGCTTCAGCCTCCGTCTGGTGGTCACATCAGGCCTTGCATGACAGGTTGCGGCTGCAACCTGCAAATTGCAGGACCGTTGCAGGGAATTTTGTTCAGTGCTGTTAGAAACCCGGTGTAGGCCCTTGGGGTGCCCTAGCTGAACGACCGGGAGTTCGTCCCCGGGAAGAGGGAGCCGGTTTTCCTCTCCGCTAGGCTGCTCAGCTCGGGCTGGGAAGAGGCGCAACCCCTTTGTTTATCCGTCTTCACTCTTCCCTTGTTCTGGAACCCTGGCCGGGAGTCTGAGGCAAGGAAGGGACTGTGGCGCACTGTAGCATCCCCGGAGTGGTTAAAACGAGTTGGAAAACGCGTATGGAAATTGACACAGATGGATGAGCTGGAAGTGACAGGTGGAAGGGAGACGGGAAAGCTTCCTAACAATGATAACAAATTAGATTAGGAGGCCAGATTGACTCACACCGAGCTACTTAGCTGTGTATCGCTGGAGTGCCAGTTTCTTCATTTAAACAGCGTCCCTCACAGAGAAATAAGTGCTTTATGCAAAGTCGTAGGTACTTAATAAACCCAAGTTAACTTGCTCATTTTCTTTGCTTCTATACTAATAGAAGTACGTAAAATAGTAAATAAACTGGGAATTAGTTGATTGTAGGGTTGTATGGTAGTTTAAATGGTTGGTTGCTCTATAATTTGCATACCTTATCATTTTTTTTTTTTTGCAAATACTTCTAAACCACTTGAAATGAGAGAAATACTTCTTGTACTTGATCCTGCTTCTGTGTGGAGTCTTAGACTTAATATTGTAATGATATGAAAAGAACTTGAAAGTCTCAGTTCGCTGCTTAGCCCTATATTTCTTTACAAAGTTGTAGATTCCAGGTTTGAGACTTCATTTTATTTTGATTTTGCAAACATTTGATAACTAGCAAGTTGTAAATATCTCTTGAAACAAATACATTCTCCACTCCTGGAAAAACTTTGGTGTTTTGTTAATGGCATCTGTAGTCATGCTGACCTAACACCTGGGCAGTGTTTTATTTATTTATTTATTTATTTTATTTTATTTTATTTATTTTTTGGTACTGTGGATTGAACCCAGGGGCATTCTACTACTGAACTTCATCCCCAGCCCTTTTTATTGTGAGATGAGGTCTCACCAAGTTGCCAAGGCTGGCCTTGGAATTTGCAATTATCTTGCTTTAGCCCCCTGATTAGCTGGGAATAACAGGCCTATGCCCAGCTGGAAGTTAATCTTTCTATTACAAAGATAGGCAGAATTTTACTAAGCATCTTAGTACAAAGGTTTTCAAATTGATATGCAAAGATGCCTAAAGTATTTTATGTCTCAGAAGTGTTAGTGAGGCTTGGGCCATCTTCATTAATCACCTGGAGTACCTGTAAAAATGTTAATTACTGGGCCCTCACTCCGGATCTAGTAAATCAGTTTTAGAGTGGGTCTGCATTTAGACCTAAGAGTGCTGAGTCTACAAGCACCCTAGTGTTCCTAGTACACCTATTTTAAGAAACACTGCCACTGGGCATATTGGTGCATGCCTGTAACACTGGTGATTTGGGAGATTGAGGCCGGAGATTGCAAGTTCAAGGCCAGCCTCAACAATTTAGTGAGTCTCTAAGCAACTTAGACCCTTTCTCAAAATGAAGAATTAAAAGGGCTGTGGATACAGCCAAGCGGTTAAGTACCCCAGGTCATGAGAAATTCTCAGATAAGGTTCAATCCCCAGTACAAAACAAAAACAAAACCAAAAAACCTTATGAATAAAATATGACTATGACAGCATCTGAGTATTCTACTGGAGAAGAAGAGAGGTACAGGCAAATACCTGGGTATGGTGGAATTAGAGTTGGCTAGGAGGTAGGGGCCATTAGAATGCCAGCCTAGATCAGGACATAGTAAGTGCTTATGGGGAATCTTTTCTTAAAAAAAAAATATATATATATATATATATATATATATATGTACACAATAATTATATATAATAGTGGAATTCACTGTGACATATTTATACACGCAGATAACATAATTTGATCAATTTCATTCCCAGGTACTTTCCCTTGAGCTCCCCTTCTCCATGACCCCCTGGTCTCTCTTCTATTTTCAAGAGATCTTTTTTTTTTTTTCCCCCTAGCTTCTACATATGAAAACATATGACCTTTGACTCTCTGAGCCTGGCTTATTTTGCTTAACATTATGCTCTCTAGTTCCATTCATTTTCCTAGAAATGACAATTTCATTTTTCTTTATGATTGAATAAAAAACTCCATTGTGTATATATATTCACATTTGTTTTCTCCATTCATCTGTTGACAGACACTTAGGCTGGTTCCCTGACTTGGCTATCATGAGTTGCACTGCTTTAAACAGGGGTATGCGTGTATCTTTGTCCTATGCTGACTTCCTTAGGATAAATACCAAGAGTGCTATAGCTCAGTCATATGGTGGTTCTGTCACCAGGGGAAAAAATATCTCTGGAATAGGGTTATTAGAAATTCTCAAAGAAGGGGCTACTCAACTCAGGACAAGCAGGGTCCTTGACCTATGCCATAGAAAAGAATTTCAACATGGCATCAGTATAGGCACAGAATTTTATTTAGGAAAGCAAGGAATACACGCTCAAGGGAGAAGGTGGGCCATATTGAGAGTGAGAGAAGTGTTTGGGGATAAAGAAAGAAATAGACTTTCAAATTTTGAAAGTGAGAAGCTTTGGGGGTAATGTGAGCAATATACATATTCAAGGAAGAATTTGGCCATCTCCAGAGGGAGAGACAGTAACCTCTTAGTCTGTGGTGCTATTTATAGAGGGGTAGTAGCTAGGGGCTGAATTAATGGTAGAGGCAGAGATAAGTTGCACAATTTTGTATTAGTTTTTCTAGCACTTGTACATTGCCTTCATGTTACTTTTTGCAGGCAAATTTATGGGGTCAAGGGTGTGGTCTGAATTTTTTGCTTTGTATTCCAGAGGTTTCTAAGTGTTTTCTTGTATTCCAAAGGTTCATAGGCTCTTCTCTTTTGAGACTCAGTATATTTTTATTTTTCTGTATTACTAAATTCCTATCTCATTTCCAATCCTAGTCTTTTGAGGAATCTCCAAACTGATTTTCATAGTGGTTATATAATTTACATTCTCTGTGTAACTGTGTCTGTGCCCTTCCCTGACTTCCTTGCCATTGCTGGGCAGTCTTGTCCTGGCATGCCCAGCTACCTCTTCAGACTAGATGGTCAGAAACTGAGGCAGAAGAAACTGGAAGTGCTAGTTTGCAAAAGACAGTGGAATATTGCTGAACAGTATTTCAAATTCTCATCACTTTACATTTTTATAGCAGCACAATTCATAATAGCTAAACTATGGAACCAGCCTAGGTGTTCATCAGTGGATGAAAGGATAAAAAAGAATGTGGTATATATGCACATTGGAGTTTTATTCAGCTATAAAGAAAAATGAAACTTCATTTCTAGGAAAATGGATGGAACTAGAGACAGTTATGTTAAGTGAAATAAGTTAAACTCAGAAAGTCAAGGTTGTATGTTTTCTCTCATATGCAAGAGGAAAATGGAAAAGAAAGATGGGATTTTTCTCATGAAAATCAAAGGGAGATCAGTAGAGGACAGGGACCAAAGAGTGGAAGGGAGGGAGGGAGGGAGGGGGTATGTGCTGGGGAGCAATATTGGCCAAATTATATTGTTATATTTTGTACATGTACAAATATATAGCAACAGAACCCATTGTGTGCAACTATAATGCATCAATAAAATAGGTGTGGAAAAAATTTCCATCACTTCACACTTGTGTAGCTACAACTTAATTATCTCTCTACTTCTAATCTTTTGTTTGTTTTTTTAAATTAGGTATATATGGCAGCAGAATGCATTTTAATTCATTGTACACAACTACAGCACAACTTTACATTTCTATGGTTGTACATGATGTAGCGTCACAACATATGTGCTGTCATAAATGTACCTAGGGTAACAATGTCCATCTCATTCTACCATCTTTCCTGCCCCCATGCACCCTCCCTACCTCTCCCTTCCCTTTGCCCAGTCAAATTTCCTCTATTTTTCCCATGCCTCCCCACTTCATGTTATGGATCAACATCAACTTAACAGAGAGAACACTGGACCTTTGGTTTTTGGGATTGGCTTACTTTGCTTAGCATGATATTCTCCAACTCCATCCATTTACCTATAAATGCCATGATTTTATTCTCTTTTAATGCTGAGTAATATTCCATTGTATATGTATATACCAAAGTTTCTTTATCCATTCATCTATTGAAGGGCATCTAGGTTGTTTTCATAGTTTAGCTATTGTGAATTAAGCTGCTATGAACATTGATATGGCTGTGTTACTATAGTATGCTGATTTTAAGTCCTTTGGGTATATGCTGAGGAGTGGGACAGCTGGGTCAAAGGGTGGTTCCATTCCAAGTTTTCTGAGAAATCTCCATGCTACTTTCCTGATTGGTTGCACCAATTTGCAGTTGTACCAGCAGTGTATGAGTGTGCCTTTTCCCCCACATCCTCTCCAACATTTATTGTTGCTTGTATCCTTGTTAATTGCCATTTTGACTGGCATGAGATGAATGATTTGCATTTCTCTAATTACTAGAGATGTTGAACATTTTTTCATATATTTGTTGTTCAAATGTATATCTTAGAAGTGTCTGTTTAGCTCCTTAGCCCATTTATTTATTTAATTTATTAATTTTTTAAAATATTTATTTTTTAGTTTTAGGCAGATACAATATCTTTTTTTAAAATTTTTTATGTGGTGCTGAGGATTGAACCCAGTGCCTCACAGGTGCTAAGCAAGCACTTTACCACTTGAGCCATAACCCCAGCTCCAAGCCCATTTATTGATTGGGTTATTTGTTTTGTTTTTTGTTTTTTTGATGTTAGGTTTTTGAGTTCTTTATATATCCTACAGATTGGTGCCTTATTTGATGTGTGTGTGGCAAAAATTTGGTCCCAAAATGTAGGCTGTCTGTTCACCTCATTGTTTCTTTTGCTGAGAAGAAGCTTTTTAGTTTGAGTCCATCCCATTTATGAATTTTTTATTTTATTTCTTGTGCTTTAGAAGTCTTGTTAAGGAAGTCAGGGCCTAATCCATCATGATGAAGATTTGGGCCTACTTATTCCTCTATTAGTCCAGGGTCTCTGGACTAATTTCTAGGTCCTTGATCCACTTTGAGTTGAGTTTTGTACATGATGAGCGATAGGGGCTTAATTTCATTTTGCTGCATGTGGATTTCCAGTTCTCCCAGCACCATTTGTTGAAGAGGCTATCTTTTCTCCACTGTATGTTTTTGGCGCCCTTTGTCTAGTATGAGATAACTGTGTTTATGTGGGTTTGTCTCTGTATCTTTTATTCTGTACCATTGGTCTACATATCTATTTTGGTGCCAACACCATGTGGTTTTTGTTATTATAGCTTTATAGTATAGTTTAAGGTCTGGTATCTTATGTGCTATTCAATTCCATTTATTATTGCCAGGTCAGTCTTTCATTAAACTAGTGCTTGATGTCCTTCCCCTAATACAAGCTTACCAAAATGTCCCAGTTCTCTCTCTCTCTCTCTCTCTCTCTCTCTCTCTCTCTCTCTCTCTCTCTCTCTCTCTCTCTCTTTCTCTCTCTTTCTCTCCCTCCCTCTCTCTCTCCCCCCCCCCCACACACACACATACACACACACACACACACACACACGTGAATTCTTTCAGGCCAGCAAAGTTCTAAAGTAGCTTTTTTTCATGCAACTTTTTAATTTAGGTCTTTATTTCAATTGCTAAAATTGTTATCTTAATTGGTAGCAAAATCTAGTTTTTTTTCTTTTCTAATTCATTCTACATGTGATTAATCTTCCTAATGCCACTTCTGTTTGTCTTAATTCTATTCAGAAATCCTCCATGACTGTTCATAGTTATAGTCAAAATGTATCCTACAGTGAGCACCAGCATCTGGGCACTGAGGACAAGGGGGGGGGAGAGTTGGAGTATGAGCCTATGGGCCCCCAGATGTTTGCACATCTTTGGCCCACAAAATTAGCTCTTAGCTTGGTTAATAGCCACAGTCTGTATCCTTTAGGGAATTTCTCTTGTCTATGAACCCTTAGCTTTAGTCAAATCAGATAGATGACTTCTGCCTTTGCTTTTGTTTGTCCTGCATTCATTTCAGTCTGTTTTCATCCCAGCTGGTTCCCCTTCTTCCATCTGCTCTTTAAATGTCTGCATTTTCTAAGGCTTTATGTTTGCTTGTCTTGCTGTTCTCTATATAGTGTCCCTGGATAATCACATCCATTCCCTTGGCAACCATTAATGGGATCTTCACTCCTGTGCCACAGTGTTGTATTTTTAGCAAGCTACTGGTCATGTTGAAACTGTATTTATAGTTTTTTTTAATTGACAAAGTTGACTTTATAGAGATTTTTGTGTATACTACTTATTGTTGTTGCTTGGGTTGTTGGACAAGCTAGTTTAAGTTCTGTGAAACATTCAATGTGAGAAGCAAGAGTTTTGACTAATTTATTCAGTTATTTAGGTATTGAGCAGCTTCAATGTACCTCTTATTTCTTGTTTATCACCTAGTTGTTGGGGCTGGAGATTTTTAGCAAGAATTCTACTATAGAATATCTCTTAAATCATGTGTGGATTATTACTGCTATTCTAATTTAGGCAAGAGATGGGTGGTCCAATAAGTTTTAAATTATTCTTCCCACCTCCAATTTCTCTACAAAACTACATTGCTGCAAGTGTTCTTAGAATACAGATCCAGTTATGTACTTGTCTGGTTAAAAACCTCCAGGGGCTCCCAGTAGTTTTCATGTTATAGGCCAGATGCCAATGTAGTATCAAATCAACCGTTATCAAAGTAGGCCACATTGACCTGCTCCAAAAACTTCTTAATTTTCATTTAATGAAAATGCAAAATAGATATATCCAGCCTAAACTCAGATCAAATTTAGAGTTAGAGTACATATTTTAAAATCATTTAAGTTTTTGTTTGTTTTATCAAAATGATGCAACTGAGATAAAGTATGAAAATAGTTATATCAAAGTGATTAGAAGAAGCTGGGTGCATGCCTATAACCCCCATGGCTCTGGAGGCTGAGGCATGAGGATTGCAAGCTCCAAGTCATCCTCAGCAACTTAGTGACACCCTGTCTCATAATAAAAAATAAAAAGGGCTGAGAATGTGACTCAGTAGTTAAGCACCCTGGATTCAATGCTCGGTACCAAAAAAAGGAAAAAAGAAAGAAAATTGCTTATAGGAAAATTGTGATGGAAAAATCAATATATATTTATTGTGTTAGTTTTTCATTGCTGTGACTAAAATACCTGACAAGAACAACTTAGAGGAGGAAAGATTTATTTTTGGCTCATAGTTTCAGAGGTCTTGGTCCATGGTCCACAATTGCAGAAGTCTCATGGTAGAAGGGCATGGCGGAAGAAAGTTGCTTAGCTCATGGCAGCTGGGAAGCAAAGAAGTGGGGCAGGGACAGATATAATCCCAAAGGCCCTGCCCCGAGTGATTTACTGCCTTCAACCGTACTCTATCTTCTAGTAGTGCATTTAGTCATCCAGAGATTAATCCACTGAGCAGGTCCAAGCCAAAGCCCCACCTCTGAACCTTGCCCCTAGTGATTTACTGCCTTCAACTGTACTCTACCTTCTAGAAGTACATTTAATCATCAGGAGATTTAATCCACTGAGCAGGTCCAAGCCTTCATGACATAATCATTCCTTAAAAGCCCCACCTCTGAACATTACTGCATTGAGAACCATACTGTCAACACATGAGCCTTGGGGGACATTCCAGATCCAAACCATAATTTTTACATTTCCATGAACTTTAACACCTGAACCCTTTTCCAAACAAAATCATAAGTGTAACTAATTGATAAAATCATTTTGTCTGTTAGTATAATTTTATTTAAGTTAATATTTATAAGATTGTAAAGTCAGTCAATGGAATTATGAGGCTTTTGATGAACCCACCATTTGAATTGGGGTATAGATAAAAGTTGGAGATTTATATCAAACTTAGCAAGCAGTGTCTTTATATATTTATCAGAAGTTCTCTTAATCAACTAGCTGTTAAACAATTCTGTTGATTAGTCAACCCTATAAAATAAACAGATACTCATGAGCTTTAGAATACATATGGCCAGGAGTAAGCTGCTCTCTCATATACTCATGTAATTCTGTTTTCACTGTTTGAGTTATAACTTACCAGGATCAGTTTTCTTTAATTCTAATTCTATTTATATCAATTACACTTGTATTATAATTATTGCAACTTAATTAAATAATATGTGAACTAATAAAGTATGAGTATGAAAAGAAAGCTCTTTCTATGAAAACTTTAATTGAAGGCTTTGGAAAACTCAATAAAGGTGAGTTGTTAAAAACAAGTTCTTCTGAAATATTAATTCTTAGCATAGGTCCACAAAGGGTACCCTGGAGAACCCTGCATGAACCTCTTGAATTGTATTAAATATACACCATGAAGTAAGCATTATTTCATCTCTAGTGCATATCAAATGTTACATATCCTCTTTTCACATTGCAAAATCTTATATTATCCTCCTAATTTAGCTTTTCTTAATCCACATTTTATGAGGATAGAATGGAATAACGTATATGCAAATGTGGCTTTCATTTCAATATAAAGGTATACTCAGCAGTTTCATAAATCCTGATACTGATCAGTTATGTATCAGTGTGTAAAAATTCCATTCAGGCTTAGTCATCAGGAGATTAATCCACTGTGCCAAAGTGTTACTGCTTGTGGTTTCCTTCCCAACTTTAAGTATATGCACCCTGTAGCAAATGGAGTAGATAGAGATGTCCAACCCTGAATAGACTTCTGTACCTCTGGAATAAAATACATAGCAAAAAGAAGACTGCAGAATAGTATCAAAATATTCCAACATGATAATAAAAGCATAATCTAGAGGAACTAAAGGAAGGGCAATGTAGATCAAAACAGGTTGAAAACACCTATTGAGTGTAAATCTTTGCCTTTTCAGTTGGGCCTCAGTTCTAGCTAATCTCAGTTATATTTGAGTACCTCACTTTTTCTTTCTTTTTTTTTTTTTTTTTTTTTGTAGTGTTGGTGTTTGAACCCAGGGTTTTGTGCATGCGGCGCAAGCACTCTACCAACTGAACTATATCCCCAGCCCAAGTACCTCACTTTTTAAGCCTCTCCAGCCATTCTCTATTTCATGAGTGAAAATTCCTTTAGGGAAGTTACAGAAGATATTGATTCATCAAATACCTGGCCATTATAATTTTTTAAATATAGGGACAACCTTTAAAAGGTCAATCAACAATGTCTTGATAGTCAATAGTATGATAATTTTTAGAGTTGACAGCACTTGAGAATGTGCAAAGTACTTTTATTTATTCATTTGCAGTGCTAGGGATTGGACCCTGCATGCTTCACCACTGAGCCATAACCCCAACCCTTTTTATCTTTTATTTTGAGACAGGGTCTTGCTCAGTTGTTGAAGTTGCCCTTGACCATGTCATTTTCCTGTCTCAGCTTCTCAAATAGTTAGGACTAAAGACTACATGCACTACCACTCTCAGCCAAAGTACTTTTATTTATATCAACTCCTCTAAACTTTCCAACAGTTATTTGAAATAAGCTTAGCAAATATTTTTAATTTGCAAATAACAATATTCAGGTTAAGTGATTTGGCTGAGAACATTAATGCCCTTGTAAGTGAAAATAATTTTGTACTATAAAGAATAATCTGAAAATGCGAATAGGAATAGGTTGGTATATGGGATGGCTAAAAGGAAGAAAGGCTGATAAATTGTTGGTAAGGAGTTTTCAGATAAATATAATAAGTATTTCACTTAAGAGTAGAAAAAACATTAAAATGAAAAAATGGTTTATAATAGTGGCCTATTCATGGCATCATTCTATATCAGAGTGGTACTGAAGAGACATTTTGTCTGCAAATAGAAATTTTCCCACCATGGCATTTATGGACCTTGCTTTATACTTACTGTCTAAGTAACAATCACTACAAAAAATTTTGAGTGCCTATTATGCATGTTTAAGTATTTTTTTAAAATTTGTTCTAATTAATTATATATGACAGTAGAATGCATTTTGACATATCATACATAAATGGAGTATAAATTCTCATTCTTCTGGTTGTACGTGATGTAGAATTACACCAGTCTTGCAATCATATATGCACATAGGGTAATAGTGTCTGATTCATTCTACTATCCTTTCTACCCCCATACTCCTCTCTCCCTTCATTTCCCTCTGTCTAATCTAAAGGATCTTTACTCTTCTCTAGCCCCACCCCCTTATTGTGAATTAGCATCTGCATATTAGAGAAAACATTCAGCCTTTGCTTCTTTGGGATTGGCTTATTTTGCTTAGCATGATATCCTCTAGACCCATCCACTTACCAGCAAATGCCATTATTTCATTCTTCTTTAAGGTTGTATAATATTCCATTGTGTATATAGACCACATTTTCTTTATCCATTCATCTGTTGAAGAGCATCTAGTTCCATAGCTTAGCTATTGTGAATTGAGCTGCAATAAACATTGATGTGGCTTTGTCACTGTAATATGCTGATTTTAAGTCCTTTGGGTATATGCTGAGGCGTGGAATAGCTGGGTCAAATGGTGGTTCCATTCCAAGTTTTCTGAGGAATCTCCATACTGCTTTGCAGATTGGTTGCACCAATTTGCAGCCCCACTCTGCAATGTATAAGCGTACCTTCCCCCCCCCACATTCTTGCCAACACTTATTGTTGCTTGTATTCTTGATAATTGCCATTTTGACTGGAGTAAGATGAAATCTTAGTTTTGATTTGCATTTCTCTAATTGCTAGAGATGATGAACATTTTTTCATATGTTTGTTGATCAGTTGTATTTTTTCTTCTGTGAAGTGTCTGTTCAGTTCCTTAGCCCTTTTATTGGTTGGATGATTTGGGGTTTTTTGGTGTTAAGTTTTTTGAGTTCTTTATATATCCTGGAGATTAGTGCTCTATCTGAGGTGCACATAGTAAAGATTTCCTCCCATTCTGTAGGCTCTCTTAGAGTTATTGATTGCCTCCTTTGCTGAGAAGAAGCTTTTTATTTTGAGTCCATCCCATTTACTGATTCTTGATTTTACTTCTTGTACTTTAGGAGTCTTATTGAGGAAGTTGGTTTCCTAAGCCGACATGTTGGAGAATTAGGCCTACATTCTCTTCTAATGCAGGGTCTCTGGTCTGATGCCTAGGTCCTTGCTCCTCTTTAAGTTGAGTTTTGTGCAGGGTGAGAAATCGGGGTTCTGTTTCACTCTACTACATGTGACTTTTCAGTTTTCCCATTGCCATTTGTTGAAGAGGCTCTTTTCTCCAGTGTATGTTTTTGGCACCTTTGTTCAGTAAGAGATAACTGTATTTATGTGGGTTTGTCTCTGTATCTTCTATTCTGTTCCACTGGTCATCATGTCTGTTTTTGTGCCAAAACCATGCTATTTTTATTACTATATAGCTCTGTAGTATAATTTAAGGTCTGATATTGTGATGCCTTTTGCTTCATATTTCTCTCTAAGGATTGCTTTGGCTATTCTGGGCCTCTTATTTTTCCAAGTGGATTTCATGACTGATGTTTAATGCACTTTTAATCATTAGAATAAATCTGTGAGGAAGTCATTATGTTACAGCTGCACAAGCTGAGGCTCACAGAGCTTCGTCAGCTTCCTGCAGTCATACAACTAGCCAAACTCTATTAGCCAACTGCAGGATAATAGTAAGGATTCAACCCAGGTAGACTGGCTCCCAAACCGATGTTGTCTCCCAACTTCCCCAGATGTATGTTTTCTTATGAATAAGAGGAAATATCTTCATACCTTGGGTGTTTGTACTTTGTTTTTCAAAGAAGTTATCTTCAGATACCAACGAAAAGGAAGTGAAAGCTAATGAAGAGCCACTCCTAAGAAAGAGTTCTCGCCGATTTGTCATTTTTCCAATCCAGTACCCTGATATTTGGAAAATGTATAAACAGGCACAGGCATCCTTCTGGACAGCAGAAGAGGTATGTGGCATCATCTTATTAACATTCATGGCCTATAATGCAGTGTTGACTTCCTGTGTTATGGAGTGTTGAAACATTTTAACTTTTAATAAGACCAGTTGTATAAGATGAGGTTAAGAATTTTTGAGACTAAACATAGTGTTCTCCAATATTTTAGTTTAGATCACTTTCTATAAACAAATTATCTGCTGCAAAAAAATTGCATGTTGTTCTGCCTGGTGCTTTGTTTTGTTTTGGGATACTGGGGGTTAAATCCAAGGAAGCTTTACCATTGAGCCATATCCCCAGTCCTTTTTATTTTTCATTTTGAGACAGGATCTCACTAAGTTGCCAAGGCTGACTCTGAACTTGCTATCCTCCTGCTTCAACTTCCCAAGTAGCTGTGATTACAAGCGTGTGCCACTGTTCCAGCTATATATTTTTACACTAAAATATTTTAGGACATTTTCTACTTTTAAACATATTTTTGGTTTGCTATGGCCACATAGATTAGTCTTTACTTGTGCTCAGCAAAATAAGCAAAGTTGTAACTATGGTTAAAAAAAAAAAAAGAAAAATAGACTGAAAGCTTTAAGGACCCTGCTTTCATTTAAATAAATTATATGAATTGCTTAACTGATTGTACAAAAGGAGCTAACCAGGCTGACTTCACAGTTCTTCCATTCTGCCTCAGCAGCATCAAACTTGATTCAAGGGCTGAGGATGTGGCTGAGAGGTAGAGCACTTGGCTTAGTGTGCAGAAGACTCTGGGTTGGATCCCTAGCACCACAAAACAAACAAAAACCTGATACAGTTCCCCCTAACAGGATAGATGTAGAATGTTGTCTGTTATTGTGACTTTTTCCACTAAGGAAATGAGTTGAACACAGCAAATTAGATAATATTTGCTGGTTTGGTAAGGACAGGTGGTCATGCAAATGACTTCTTTGTAGTCTAGTTGAACACACAAATAGATATGGCCTTCATCTTGCTCTGTGTACATACACATAAGTAATGTCTCTATTTCTATAGATATATCTATCTGGATAGATAAATTTGGATTGGTCTGTTTTTCAAGAGATTTATTTTATACATATAAACATACCCTGTAAAAAATGCAGATTCTGGGGCCTGGCTGCCTAAGTACAAATCCTGCTCTTTTGCTTATTAGTTGTAGAACTAGGAAAGTTGCTTTACCCTCTTTGTGTATTGTCATAGATAAATGAGGCTAATAGTACCTGCCTATTAGGTTGTTAGCCCATTAGGACTAATGAGAAATTAAGAAAGGTACCTGACACTTAGTAAGCACTAAATAAATGCTTTATTTTATGCCTAGAATGGGTATTATTTAACCTAGATATCAGAAAGGCACAAGTGTCTGAAATTTCTCTTAAACCAATTTTACCTACTTTCCCTTCTTGTATTGTCAACATCTTTATTATACTGTAGTTGACATATAGAGCAAAAAAGCAAACAAAACATCTGGTATTTTTAGGGGGCTAGGGGGCCAGGGGGCTACCAGGGATTGAACTCAGGGGCACTCAACTGCTGAGCCACATCCCCAGCCCTATTTTGTATTTTCTTTAGAGACAGCATCTCACTGAGTTGCTTAGCACCTCGTTTTTTCCTGAGGCTGGCTTTGAACTTGCCATCCTTTTGCCTCAGGCTCCTGAGTTGCTGGGATTACAGGCATAGGCCTCTGCACCTGGCCATATTCAGTACTTTAATACTGGGTCATAAAGCTTGGCACACCTGACTCTCCCTAACTGTCTGTGGTTTTTAGAAAGTTTTTGTTAGACTTGGTTCAGAGAGCAAGTGAAGTATACAGCTGGGATTTTTCACATTAAAAAGGTACCTGTGATACTTGGTTTTCTTGAAATTCATTTGGGAACTATATTTGTTTTTAGCAAATGTAATAAGTGTTCTATGACTAAGAAACACTAATTTTTAAAAACTAAAATATGCAGGTTGATATTGATTTTGTGGGAAGATTCAAGTGCTTGTTATGAAGGGAAGTCAAACACATTCTTAGTTCCACATATTTTTCATTTAAACAAATTATGTAAGTTATCATTTAATCAACTTTGGACTCTACTTTTTAAAAAAAAAAATCAGTGGTTGAACTTAACTTCTCAATATTAAACCCCCACTTTGGAAGGCAAAAGGTCAGGCTCCTCTGATTGGCTCCTCTGCGGTGATGTTCATTGGGCTGTTTCCCTGCCCTTCAGACTGCCAGCTGATGATTGGCTCACAGCGGCCCTAGCAACATCTAGCTGATTGGCTCCTCCACGAGCTGCTCATTGGGGGACTTCTTTGGCTGTGGCTCTCAACAGCCTTGGGATTTTTTTTTTTTTTAATAAGTCACTTGGGCAATTTTGATAATCAGCTAGTATGTTAACTTTCTGTTGCTGTGACAAGATTCCTGAGAAAATCAACTTATAAAGGGAAAGATTGATTTTTGGCTCACAGTTTCAGAGATTTCAGTCTATGATTGCTTGGCCTTCTTGCTTTGGACCTGTGACAGCACAGTACATCATGTCCAGTGTGCATGGTAGAGGCCACCTGGTCACCACATAGTGGCTGGGAAGTGAAGAAAGAGGAAGTAACCAGGGGTCCCAATATTCCCTTCAAGGGCAAGCCCTTAGCAACCTAATTTCCTTCCACTAAGTCCCACTTCCTACTGGGTCTGGTTCTGGTAGAGCCACAGATGATGACTGTGCTTTTGACACATGGACCTCAGGGAACATTGAGGATCCATACTATTGCAGCTAGTTTGGAGTCAATTTTTAGATGATGGAAGTGAGAATTTGCTCAAGAGAGATAAAACTAGGAAGGAAGGTTTATGTTTCTGGAAGGGAATATAACCAATGTATAAGTAAAATTTATATGTTTAAAGAGATTTTAATATTTAAGAACAAACATATTTTAATATTAAAACTCAGTATCAGGAAGATGTCCTTTGTGAAGCCTGAGTTGAGCCCTTAGTAGAACACAACTTGATTTCTAGTGTATTTATTTTACAAGATGAAGACAAATATTACACCCTCTCCATCCCATCATATCCTCAACGCTTAGCATAATATTGGGCATGTAGTAAGTGCTCAGCAAACATCTAAAAAATAGGGGTTTAGGAAAGAAAACAAAAAGTGAAAATTATGGATATTACTCTTTTTTGGGGGGAAAGGTCAAAGACATTGGAGCTTTGTTAGAATAGGTTAAAATAAGGACAAAAACAATATAATCACATCTTACAAGGTCAGTTACGGATTTTTTTTTCATTTCATTTTTTTTCTCCTGATACTGGGAATTTAACCCAGGGATGTTTTACCACTGAGCCACATCCCCATCCCATTTTAATTTTTATTTTGAGACAGGGTCTTGCTAAATTGCTTAGGGCCTCAGTAAGTTACTGAGGCTGACCCCAAACTTGTGATCCTTCTGCCTCAGCCTCCAAGCTGCTGGGATAGGCATGTATCACTGTGCCCAGCACATATTTCAAGTGTTTATGAAGTTATTGTGAAACATACTTAAGATATTTTTCTAATACAAAATATCCAGAAAAGCTATGAACTGAGGCTGCCCCCCCCCACCCCCAGTTTATTGGTTGAACTCCTAATCCCCAGTGTGATTCTGTTGGTGGGGGCCATGGGAGGTAATTAGATAATAAGGTCTGTGCATTTTGAAGGGAATCCATGCCCTTAGAAGAAGAAATATGAGAGAGTTGAAGTATGAGAAAGATGATCTCTCTTTGCTCTGAGGATACGGCAAGAAGGTGGCCATCTGTAAATGAGGAAGTGGGCCTTCACTAAGAAACTAAGCAGGTTGGCACCCTGAGCTTAGCTTTCCAGCCTCCAGAACTGTGAAAAGTAATCTTTTTGTTGGTTAATCCACCCAGTCTATTTGTTATAGCAACCAGAGGTGTAAAGGTTATTTTAAAATGGTAAATTTTTGCCGAATTCTATAGTGCATCTCTCTTAATACCAAGGACTAATTCTGATAAATGTTTTAAAAAATATTTCTATTCCCTGAGGAAGGCATACCTATAAACTGCTTGACGTTACTTATGGGTAGAGTAGGTTAGTTGACGATAAAGTAGAAGATACAGTTGATTAACAGTTACTTTATTATTTGTGTAACAACATAGTAAATATCATGTAAAATGTTAAAACAATGGCTGCTGAAAGTCATTGTTTATTCACCTCAATTCTTTCTTGACTAGTTTTATTCTACCATTCCTCTGTCTCTTCATTTTTTTCCAGTGCCAGTCTGATAATTGTAACATTTTGAAAGTACATCTTAACTAGCTTCTCATTTAGCCAGAAAATCATCCTATTATACTGTTTTGTTATCTTTTACTTAAATTGTAGATAAATCTTAAATATACTAGATATATCTGGCATGTTATATATATCTTGGAAACCTTAAATATGTTTGTAGATAAATCTTAAATATACTAGATATATCTGGCATATTTTATTTATATATATATATATATATATATATATATATATATATATATATATGATATATATATATCTTAGAAACCTTAAATATGTTATATCTATAGTAAAATGATTGCTATAATATAAGGTAATTAACATATCTATTATGTCCCAAGAATAGCTAAAATTTACTTGTTTAGCAGATGTCCTGGATAAAATACCCTATTATTAACAGAATGTTTTTGTTTTAGTCTCTTTGTGATGTTAACATTTTTTCTTTTTCACAGTTTACTGCTTGTTGTTATATCCTTTCTTAATGTTAGAGTGGAAATTAGTTTTCTAAACAGTAACTGTTAAAATTTTTGAAAAAAATTTTTATTGTAGGTTGACTTATCAAAGGATCTCCCTCACTGGAACAAGCTTAAATCAGATGAGAAGTATTTTATCTCTCACATCTTAGCCTTTTTTGCAGCCAGTGATGGAATTGTAAATGAAAATTTGGTAAGATTTTTTAAATTTTACTTTTGTGCTATTTAGCCATTAAATGATGATACTATAAGTAAGATCATTAGATTGAGCCTGAGAAAAGATGCCTAAGTAATTGAATAGATGAAGCTTGATTCTTGAAAGTGTTTTCTGATAAAGTGCAGAGGAAAGGATAGATTTCTGCTATCCAATCAGCTAAATATCATGAAATGAAGCGTAAAATGTGGCAACTAAAACCTGCTTAAACTTTAGGTTGATTTTTTTTATCCTCAGATAATAAATCTAATAGAGATTCTCTACTTAAATGGGATCCTAATAAGAATAAATTGTACTCCGTATATGTATAACATGTGAAAATATACTCTACTCTCATGTATATCTAAAAACAACAACAAAAGAATCTCTACCTTAATAATCATATTGAGCTTTGTATAAAACACCAGGTTCTGGCTTCTCTTTTAAAAAATTTGTATTATATTGATTCTGGAGGCAGAATTTCTTGTTAAACAGAATAGAGCCGGGCCCAGTGTTACATGCATGTAATCCCAGCTACTTGGGAGGTGAATCAGGAGGAACTTAAGATTGAAGGCAGTCTGGACAATTTAGGGAGACCCTACCTCAAAATTTAGAAAGAGAGAGAGGGAGAGAGAAAGAATAGCGAATAGAGATATGACTTTCCATCATAGAATAGAAGAGCGTTTAACAGATCTCTTTACTTTTGGAAATAAATTCTTCAAAGGAAAATTATTAGTTTTGGTAGATGTTCTAAAGTTTATTTGTTCTTTGGGCACTATTTCAACCTAACAGGACAATTCATATAATTGTATAAGAATATATTATGCAATTAATTTATTGTAGAGGATTTGATGAATAAATAATACTGCTTAAGTTAACCCTTAACTTCTTTCTGACCTGTTTATTGCAGGCGGGCAGTTTTTAATGATCATTCTGATGTCTGTATTCAGATTTGCAATGTTTAACCAAGTGTTTTGTGAGAGACCACAGCATTGGATCTGTTTCCCCTATTTTTTAGGTGGAGCGCTTTAGTCAGGAGGTGCAGGTTCCAGAGGCTCGCTGTTTCTATGGTTTTCAAATTCTCATCGAGAATGTTCACTCAGAGATGTACAGTTTGCTAATAGATACTTACATCAGAGATCCCAAGAAAAGGTATTCCTGCTGAGATTTTTATTTGCATAGTTTTATCCTAGTGCTTAAATTTATTGCAAAATTTATTAACAAAGCTAAACGTTAAGGAAATATTGTTTACATATAGAAGTTTTTAACAACTGTGTTTTCTATTGCCCAATAATGTGTTAGATTAAAAAAAGCTTATATAGAATTAGTTAATCTTTAGATATTTTATAGTATCTTAAAAAACAGTTCATTAGCACATTCTGTTTAGAAATTGAGTATTTGCATTTAGTTGATTTAGTATCAGACCATATTCAGACCACTAATTTGAGTTTTGCTTTCATTTTTATATTTTATGAACATGCAAAAATATAGAAAAATTACAGAGTTACAGTTAGTCTCTGATTAAACCATTAAACTTTAGTTCAATTAATAAACAAGTAAATAACTTCCCTGAATTCTGTTATTCTTACAGGGAATTTTTATTTAATGCAATTGAAACAATGCCATATGTTAAGAAAAAAGCAGATTGGGCTCTGCGATGGATAGCAGATAGAAAGTCTACTTTTGGTATGTAACTCTCAATTACATGTAATCAAATTTGCTTTGGATGATGTACTATCCACAGCCCAGTTGTGCTAGGGTAGTGGGATAGTTTGCCAAGAGATTAAAGAAGATGCATGGAGATGGCATGTGAGATAGACATAAGGTTTATTGAAGACTGCTTGAGGAAGGTCCAGGGGTGACTGGCCGGATAGATTATATCTCTGACTGTCATGGTGCTTTGCCAGAAAGTAGTGCCTCTGTTCTTCATGGCACTTGGTCCAGTAGTGGCCAGCTGGACAAGCACTTATCCTGTCCACAGTGCTCTCTGTTCCACACCAATTACCACAGGGAGGGAGGCTTTATAGGGTAGGATACAGAAGCAGTGACATCATTAGCTCGCTTTGTCCCATTGTATGACCAGCATTCCAAAGGATTTAGCAGACAAGCACAAAAGGAGTTTTTATAGGTAACACTAGTTTGCACCTCAAAGATCTCCTGTATCTGTAGAACTCCCAGATACATCTGGACCACACTCAAGAACAAGTGATGAAATGCTTATATGGGCAAGTATGTGGTATATTGGTGAAGAAACAGATATGTTTGCATTGCCTCCAGTTCATTGTAAGAATGAGAAAAGCAGTGCTTCTTGATGTGCATTAATAGCATCTGGAAAATTTGTAGAAAACCCCTGTAGAATCCTGGTTCTCACTAGACAGAGTGATTCAGGAAGTACAAGTGGGACTGAGGAATCTGCATTTCATATCCAGATGATTTTTTCACAAGTGGTTTGAGAAGCACAGGTTGGGATACTGACTTCAGAGAAAAAAAATCAGGAAAATATCAAGATGTTCAATATGCATTGAAAATATTAGTATGGATAGATACTGATAGAAAATTATGAATGAATTACAGAAAGTTGGTGTTTTCTGATACCACCCAAGAAAGACAAGCTAGAAATAGAGAAAACAGAGAAGGATGGTATCATCTTGCAGTCACAGCAGGGGCTTCAGTTAGGTTGTTCTTATTGTTTAATCTCAAAGAAAATCCCACTTAGGATTCTGATTTAGGGCCTCAGAAGAAATAATGTATTTTAAAATGGTGCAGGAGGAGGAGTGAAATAAGAAGGGAAAGGGAGAAGAGTGAAGTGCACATTGGTAGTTTTCCATTTTGCAAGTGGAGCTAAAAGACAGTAACACAGAAATATTATTTTGCTTTACCACACACCTGTACCTTCCTTTAAAGAAAGAAGAAGTGCAATTTTAAAAATTAATTGTGCCATCTGCACCATTAGTAACTTTGGGTTGACAAGGCAACTTTTTCATCTGGCTGAGGTCTTTGCCTAACATTTTGGGGGATGCTCTAGGTGACTTTTGCACCAACTGAGGACCCAGTGTAGCAACTGTTCTTTCCTTACCTCCAGACTCCTGTAATCCATTAAATTTTAGCTAAAGAGGACCTAAGAATACTTCTTGAAAAATAATTAGTTAGTTTTAGGGGTTGGGGTTGTGGCTCAGTGGAAGAGTGCTCACCTAACATGTATGAGGCACTGGGTTTGATCCTAAGCACCACATAAAAAATAAATAAATAAAGTTATTGTGTTCATCTACAACTAAAAAATTTTTCTAAAATTGTTAGTTTTAAGTTCATATATTATAAGGAGATTCAATTCTAGTAGAGATAAAAATTTCTAACTATATATTTGTAGTTTTTAAAAATTCAAGACCTACTGTTTAGTTTAAAAAAAACTTTGAAAAATTTTAAAACATAGATATAGTAAACCTTAATAAATGTAAAGAAATTATATTTTATACTTCAAGTGCTAGTTATACAGTCTTAGTGCATTGCATCATAGAGCTCTGCTATCTTAAAAATATATCCCACTTTCTTCTCTCTAAAACAAATCATGAGGCTTTAACATTCATTTCCTTTTAGAAGAAATGTTTTGGGACTCTCTTTTTATTTCACATATATTCTTGAAAATTTGAAAAATTTACCCTTTACAATCCTTTAATCTTCTCCAAAAATGGTCATCTATAACTATTTATTATGATTTTCATTCTTTGGTGTTCATATGAGTGCATGCAATGGTTAAAATGACAATTTCCCCCCTTGTTCATAATATATATATATATATATATATATATATATATATATATTTTTTTTTTTTTTTTTTTATTAGTATTTGAACTTGGGGCACTCGACGACTGAGCCATATCCCCGGCACAATTTTGTATTTTATTTAGAAACAAGGTCTCACTGAGTTGCTAAGTGCCTCGCTAGCTTTGAACTCCACGTTCCTACTGTCTCAGCCGCCTGAACTGCTAGGATTACAGGCGTGTGCCACTGCGCCCGTCAGAATGTTTATATTTATAGTCTTGTTTTCTTATAGATATTTGTCCATATGATGTTACCTTAATGCCAATTTAAAATGTATCAAATGTAACTACCTGTCATCTTATTAATAGGAAGATAAAAGCATAGTAAATTATGTTAAACTAATGATGAATGTCTTGCTTAAGCTTAGTGTTATTATTATTACATTTTAATATTTAGTTAGTATATAACACATTAAAGAATCTTCTTTTCCACAATTGAGGGCTGAGGGTATAGCTCAGTGGTAGAGTGTCTGTCTAGAATGTGTGGAGTCCTGGCTTCTATCCCCAGCCATGCCAAAAACCAATCAACCAATCAACCATTCCTTTGACATAGTGAATATTTGTTTAATTTATATTTCTTTTTTTTTATGAAGTTAATTTTAAAATTGTGTCTGTAAAAATAAAATACTTCAGAAATTTCCCATGTTTTAGACTACTAATAGAAATTTGGATTACCAAGTATATGATTTATCAGATTTGGTTTGATAATCAGGGAGAAACAAGGACAAACCAGAGCACTATTTAGCGACAGCCAGAAACATTTGAATTTAGTCAGCTTTCTTTTTAAAATTTAAATTTGTACTGGAAATTTAAAATATTTATTCAGTTTCTACATCAAATTTTTGTGTTTTCTATGGAATGAGTTTTAATGCTTCTTAATATCTTCTATAATTTACTTTGGTTTGGTTGAGGACACATTTATTAAGTACTTGCTATGTGTTTGCTCCTGCAACAAGTACAAGGAATATAAAGTACAAGATACTAGCTGGGCATGGTGGTGCACAATTGTAATCCCAGTGATTCGGGAGGCTGAGGCAGGAGGTTTGTAAATTTGAGGCCAGTCTCAGCAATTTAGTGAGACTGGTCTCAAAGTAAAGGGCTGGGGATGTGACTCAGTGGTTAAGCATCCCTGGCTTCAGTCCCTGGTGTCCCCAGCCCTCACAAAAACAGATACAGGTATAAGAAATATAAACTATGTCATCAGTAACAAAGGCCTATAGTTTCCTCAAGCACTCAGTGCCTTTATCTCACAATCTACAACCTTTCTCCCTAGATATGCAGTATGGTGACATAAGGGGCATGTGTATAATCTTTTGGATTAAGTCTATAATCATTTCCTGGAGACGATGTTATAGATTATGCCACTAGATATATTTCAGGAATAGGCTTCTGAAAAGAAAGAAACTTTTGAAATTGGCCCTTATGTATTTAGCAGAGAATAGTATTTTTGCTTGGATGATAGGATATTTTTGCTTATGTTTTTGGTATTGGCTGTTGAACCTGGGAACACTGAGCCCTTTTTATTTTTTATTTTGAGACAGGGTCTTGCTAGGTTACTAAGGGCCTCCCTAAGTTGCTGAGGTTGGCCTCAAACTTCAGATCATTCTACCTCAACCTTCTGAGTCACTGGAATTATAGGCGTGCACCACCTCAACCTCCTGAGTCACTGGAATTACAGGCGTGTACCACCACACCTGGCTGTGATAGGTATATGTATTATCATCAGCTGGGCTCATCTATTTTTTAATTGCATATTCATGACAATGTCTTTGAAATATTTATAACTAGTTTATAAGATATATAGGTTGCTAAAAATATAAATCTCAGCAGTATGTGCACATACTGTACTCACATGCATGTGCCTGCATTCACAAGCACCTGTAGGTGACAGGCAAATCACTTATTTTTTTGAGTGTAGAAGGCCATCCTTTGCCCAGAAACCAAGTCTACAAAATGTAGGATTTTGAAGTAGACATACCTTTCTGTCCTAGTAGGTAGGGTAGAAAATTTCCTTCTCTAAAGATCTTTAGCCACTGCACTAACTTGTTTATTTCTTGGAAAAATAGTTGAGGTATTATTAAAAAAAATATATAAACTTGCAAATGTTTGCAGTATGTGATATTTAGAAAGTGAAACTGTTTTATGTCTCCTAGGGGAAAGAGTGGTGGCCTTTGCTGCTGTGGAAGGAATTTTCTTCTCAGGATCTTTTGCTGCTATATTCTGGCTAAAGAAGAGAGGTCTCATGCCTGGGCTCACATTTTCCAATGAACTGATCAGCAGAGATGAAGTAAGGTTTGAAATGTTTCTCCAGTTATATTTGTTTTCATATGTCATGTTCATCTACTTTTCTTTCCTCTGAGAAATGCTTATGGTGACTCAAATACCCTGGTAATTAAAAGGAAATAGGAAGTCATTTCTTCTATGGCTGGTAAGATTGCACTTTCTTACTGTGTCTCTCATCATTTTTCCTCAGTCCCTGCTCATTCTTAAACATCAGTATGCTTCTGGACACCTGCTTTGGTCTTCCTGACTCCTTGACTTTGTATGATCTTCTGGCTCATCTTATTTGTTCACATGATATCAGCTACCATCTAAAAGCTCACAGCTCCCCAGACTTTATCTTTATCCCAGATAGTCTTTTCTGATCTCCAAACGAATAGGTGCACCTTAGTTGTTTTCTTCTGGATTAGTCTATAGGTATCTCAAATCTGACATTTCAGAAATCAAACACATCATCTTTCTTTCAAAATTTGTTCTTCCTCTGTTTTACGTACCTTAATGAGTCTCTCCCTACCCACTCTCCAGTCATCCAGTTTGAAATCTGGGAATCATTTCAAATTGCTTCTTTCCTATTTAGCCACATTCAATCATAAGTTTTATCTTTCCCTCTGTCTGCAACACCCTTTCCATTTTTCCTACCACTTTTTTTTTCTACCTGTTGATGACCTTCTCAAAGTAGGCAACTTAAAATTTTCCTTATCCAAGTGGATCAAATTGACCATTTTTTCCTTTATGAACCCCTTCAAAATATAAACTTGTCATTCTTTGTTAGAGTCCACAATACACATTGGTCTCTCCTCTGCTGGAGTTTGAGTTTCTTAGCGTAGAGACATGGTTTCATTGATCCTTCTGTCTCAATAGTCATCCTATTACAGCCATTCAGTTCACATTTATTGACTATACTAATCTTGGTTCCTCAGTTTATATCTAAGTGACCTTGTCAAGTTAATTTACTTATCTGTTTCTTGGTTTCTTCAACTATAAACCTTAGCAGGGCTTTTTTTCTAATGCAATGAACAGTATATATGAAAGCATGGTTTTTTTCAGTACCAGGGATTGAACCCAGAGGCATTCTATCACTGAGCTACATCCACAGTTCTTTTTATTTTTTATTTTGAGGCAGGCTCTCACCAAATTGCTGAGGCTGGACTCAAAAACTGTGATCCTTCTACCTCAGCCTTCCAATTTGCTGGGATTATATGTATGTGCCACCATACCCAGTTGAAAGTATTTTTTAAGTGCTATAAAATACTTTCTATAATTACTTTTTGATCTTTCATATCTTTAAATTTCTGATAACTTTTATCATAAATGTCATATATGATTATATGATTATAGAAAATTTGGAGAACAAAAAGTTACACAACACACAGGTGACCACTTTTACAATTTTATTATATTTCTAGACCTGTTTTCTACATTTATATTTATGCAGATACATATAAATACAATAGTTTCACAAATTATAGTTTCATTTTTTTCACTTGGGAAAATATTATGAGCATTTTTCTATGCTATTAAGCATTTTTTGAAAATAATTTTTTTAGATACATAATAATAGATGAATGCATTATTTATTTGACAATAATTGGAAATTTAAGTTGTCTTTAGGATTTTCTTTTTTGTTGTTGTTGTTGTTGTTATATAAAATGCATACTTTGTATATAAGCTTTGTCCTAACTTTGTATTATTTTCTTACACTTGATCACAAGAAGTAGAAAAAGCAGGTTATGTGATCACTTACACTTGCGGATTTCTTTCCAGAAATTTTATAAACATTTTCTGCTTCATCTAGCAATGTATGAATATTTTCTTACCATATACTCACCAGAATTTGGGTTAATTTGCCAAGTATTTGATAAATTTGATAGGGGCAATTTACATCTCATTATTTGGTTTTGTTTTTGATTATTACTTAGATTGAACTTTTTCAAAATTATATTAGTCATTTGTATTTTTCAGTAGTTAGTCTATTTCTGTTTTTTGCCTTTATTTCTGTTTGATATTAATATTTTCCTTATTTAACTGGGAGTGCTCTTAATATTTAAAGGTTTATTTATCTGATAGTCTATAATCCTTAAAGGAAGGTTGAATGTTAGCATGTTCATTGGTATATTCACAATATACAGTGACTAATTGAACTCTTTCAAGAAGTGTTTGTTAATTGAATTTGTTATATTCATTTCTTATATTTATTGCATGACTATAGCAGAAAATAAGGAATTTTATTATATTTATTTTATATTTTCTGTTTGTCCTTTTTTAAATTTTTGTTTTTCTGTTAACATATAAAAATCTTAAATTTCACTGTAGCAATTTAGCAGTCATGGGTTTTTTTATTACATTAAACTTAGTATTCCAAAAAAAAAAAATTCTTAAATTTTATGTGATCTACTCCCAGAATAAGTTAAATTATCACTCTTTTTTTTTTTTTTTTTTTTTGTGGTGCTGGGGATTGAACCCATGGCCTTGTGCATGCAAGGCAAACACTCTACCAACTGAGCTATGTCCCCAGCCCTAAATTATCACATTTTTTTTCTTGATTTTTTTAACATTTAACTCTCTAATATGATTGGAATTTCTTTAGTATAAGCATAGAATTTAGTATAAAAGCAGAATGGTATAGAGTAAGTTAGAATTTAACTTAGTTTTAGTTCAAATACTCTTGGTAAGTTTTTCCAGTTCTCTTTCCAGTAATCCATCCTTTCTCCACTGACTTCTGCTGTCTTCTTTATTATATATTAAGATTTTATTATACTAAAATCTGTCTCATGGTCATTTTTTCTGCTTCATTGACTTACCTTAGAGTATTATGATTTTTTAAGATGCTATACAAGCTATTCTAATTATTGTAATTGTATGTTTTAATAATTGGTAGAATAAATCTGAAAACTTTCCTTTTTAAAGTATTCGTGTGTGGACCTAACCATTTATTCTTCCAGATTTTAATTTTTGAATTAAAAAAAATCCAGGGATTTTTTTAAACTCTTTTTTTTTAATATTTATTTTTTAGGTGTAGATGGACACAACACAATGCCTTTATTTTTATGTGGTGCTGAGGATTGAACCCGGGTCCCGCCCATGCTAGGCAAGCGCTCTACTGCTGAGGCACAATTCCAGCACCCCCATTGGGATTTTTTAAAAAAATTTTAAATTTGTTCTATTAATTATACATGACAGTAGAATGAATTTTGACATATTATACACAAATGGAGCACAACTTCTCATTCCTCTGGCTATACATGGTGCAGAGTCACAACACCAGTGTAATCATACATGTATATAGAGTAATAATGTCTGTCTCATTCTACCGTCCTTCCCATCCCCACAGCCCCACCCCTACCCTCACTCCCTCTGCACAATCCAAAGTTCCTTCGTTCTTTCCTACCAACACCCCCACTATCCCACTGGGATTTTGATTGGGAATTCTTTAAACTCAAAATTAGTTTTATTCATTTATTGATTTAACAATTATGAGTGTCTACCTTTTATTTACTGGTCTCTGTAATAGGTAGCTAGTTGTCAGTTCTAATAAACTCTTTCCTTAACATCTTTCAGAAGCTTATTTGACATATACCCTCTTGTAATTTGAAGTATTCTTCTTGAATCAAGTCTGTAGGAAAAAAAATTTCACTAGTAAATTTCAAGTCTGCAGGAAACATTTCACAAGTAAATTTCAAGTCTGCAGGAAAAAAAAAATTCACTAGTAAAGATTAGTTGTTAAAAGAGATGTGGGGTTTTTTTTCTTTTAGTTTTTTTTCCCCTGGGAATTGATAATTTAACCAGGTAAATAATCCTTGTAATACAACCTTTGATTTAGGGATCTTTGAATTGTCTTTGAGTTTTGTTGATTCATTTATAAAAACCTAGGCAACTCTTACTTGTAATCATTTAAAATATATGTTCCTTTCCCCCTTTCCCTTCTTTGGTTGCTTACAAAATTATTTTTCTTTGTAGTTTAGAAATGTTAATTGATTTTATCTTGTTATCATGTAAATTTTGCTGGGAATTCCATTATTTTTCTATGCATGGCCCTTTAATTTTGTTTTGTTTTGAATTTGTGAAATTTGAATTTGTGAAAATTTTCTTTTGTTGTTCTTTTGATTTTCAGCTTTGCTCCATCTGTTCTGTATGTCAGAATCCTGATTATAGGTTGAATCTCTTTGTCTGTTCTCCAGTTACTGAAGATTTTATAATATTAATTGTATTTGCATAATCATTTTTTTCTCAAGGGCATTTCGTATGTTTATTTTCTTCCTTGGTTTAGTTAATGGTAATGTCACGTCTGCTTTTTACAGCTTCAGATGGTGTTTATTATTTTTTAGTTTCCATTATTATTGTACTGAATTCATTTTTATCTTGAGCTATTCTTTTTTTTTTTAAGAGAGAGAGAGAGAGATTTTTTAATATTTATTTCTTAGTTTTTCGGTGGACACAATATCTTTATTTTTATGTGGTGGTGAGGATCGAACCCAGAGCCCCGCGCATGCCAGGCGAGTGCGCTACCGTTTGAACCACATCCCCAGCCCTTGAGCTATTCTTGAGATATCTTTTTGAAATATTTCTGAGTTTCATCTATTTTTTTTAAATACTACTTATTATTTTTCAATCATCCCTTAAAAAAATCCCTTAAGTTTTTTGACATTTAAGGATTAATGAATTTTCATTTTGGCTCTTCTCATCTTATTTTCTTTTCCAAAATGCTTTTGGTTGTGTATATTTTTTCTTGGTTTGTTTGTAAATTAATTCTTCTTTAATGTTGGTGAACTAAGATTTTCTGGCAGTGAATTTTTTATTATAAGTTATTGAATTAGCATTTAATGAGATTTGAAGGAAAGAAGTTCTTGGCCATATTAATTTCTCTTTAATTCCCTATAAATTTCCACATTGTGTTCTTAGAATCTATTTTATATGATTTGTTTACACAGTGTTTATATAGTATGCATCACTGTGGGCAAATAGCAGATTAAAAGCTTTAACAATGGCATTTGTCTTCTATTTCAGGGACTTCACTGTGACTTTGCTTGCCTAATGTTTCAGTACTTAGTAAATAAGCCTTCAGAAGAAAGAGTGAGGGAGATCATTGTTAATGCTGTCAAAATTGAGCAGGTAAGTAGGGAAGTTTATAAAGTTTAGCACATCTCGCTTTTTCTGATGTTTGTGCCATTATTTTATTAGTTTTATTTATTTATTTATTTATTTATTTATTTTGAGACAGTCTTGCTATACAGTCCAGTCTGACCTTGAACTCCTAGGATAAATTGATCCTCCTCCCTCAGCTTCCTGAATTGCTGGGACTACAGGCATGTGCCACTGTGCCCACTTTAGCATTATTATATTTGATTCATGAAATCATTATCTTGTACTGTCAAATTGACTATATAAACCTGCTTATATTTGTTTTTACCTACAAGATGATGATTTCATGATGTATTGCAATTTTCATGTCAGTTTATAATTTGGTTTACAAATCAGTGTTTGTATAACAAATATTTTAAGGTTTTCTGTATAAGTAAAATCTGCTTTAGGGCTATTTGGCTCATTGATTTATCTGTCAAATTTCATGGTATAACAAACTATTTTAATTGTTATAGCTTTATATTTTTAAATTTAATGGCTACTAGATGATAATGATGTTTTCTATTTGTGTGTGTGGGGTGTAGTGGGTGTTGAACCCTGGGATCATCTACCACTGAGCAACACCACCAGCTGTTTTTAAAATTTAAAATTTTGAGACAGGGTCTTACTTACGTTGCCCAGGCTAGTCTTGTTTATCCTGCCTCAGCCTTCTGACTCTCTGGGATTACAGGTGTGCACCACTGTGCCCAACAATTATGGTTTCTTATTTTTATTCTCAATAACTTCACAGGGTACCTGGCGTGAAGCATGTACCAGTTTATAAGACCAATAAGTAAATGAATTATTGAACAGTAAAACTTAATTTATGGTATATAAAGATTTCTGATTACAAAACTGGATGTTCTACTTAAAATGTGTTTTTATTTATTCTAAAGAATTAGTTTATCAGGATGCTGAGCAATAGAGTGCTTGCCTAGAATGTATGATGGCCAGGATTTAATCCCCAGGACCACACACATCCCCAGTAACCACCCCCCCACACAATAAATAAATAAATAAATAAATAAATAAATAAATGAAAATTAAAAAGAAAGAAAAATTAGTTTAAAAATAAAATTTGCTTAGTTTAAAAAAATCGCATAGTTTAACAAGCATGGTTTTCATATTGGAAGGAGGAAAGCATGTGGTTAACATGTTTTTGTTTTTTATCTATTAACATTGTCTTTGAATGTAGAGTTCAGTTTATCTCCTAACCCCTTAATCCATTTCTGTTTTATCTCATATTCTTTGTTAATTAAGTTTTCTGTCTTTCCCACCTCTCTTTCATAGTCATGCTTCCCATGATGATCATCTTTGGTGAATCTTTTTCTAGGTATTTCAGAACAAAGCAACAGTGGTGATCATTTTCCATGTTGAAAGAATTTATCCTAGTACACTTTCCTTGAGCAAAATCATTGTCTTAGAATATCAATAAAACCAAAACCTTCTCTCTATTTGGAAAATACCTTATTGTTCTGTCTTTGTACTTTATTCTGGTTTTGTTTACCTTCCAGGAGTTTTTAACAGAAGCCTTGCCAGTTGGCCTCATTGGGATGAACTGTGTTTTGATGAAACAGTATATTGAGTTTGTAGCTGACAGATTACTTGTGGAACTGGGATTCTCAAAGGTAAGGTGTTCAAAACCACCCTTTTACTACCAGGTAAAATGTTATAGTTAAGTAAAGCCCCTAAATGTTTTACAAAAGCATTTATATTATATAATTCTACTTTTAAAATGTTCATGACAGAGATCTATTTTTTAATTTTTAAAATTCTAATTTGTTATATATGAGAGCAGAATACATTACAATTCATATTACATATATAGAGCACAATTTTTCATATCTCTGGTTGTATACAAAATATATTCACACCATTCGTGTCTTCATACATGTTCTTTGGATAATGATGTTCATCCCCTTCCACCATCATTTCTAACCCCATGCCTCTTCCTTTTCCCCTCCCACCCTTTTGCCCTATCTAGAGTTCCTCTGTTCCTCTCATGCTCCCCCTCCCAACCCCACTATGAATCTGTCTCCTTATATCAGAGAAAACATTTGGCATTTGTTTTTTTGGGATTGGCTAACTTCACTTGGCATTATTTTCTCCAACTCCATCCATTTACCTGCAAATGCTATGATTTTATTCTTTTTTATTGCTGAGTAATATTCCATTGTGTATGTATATCACATTTTTTAATCCAGTCATCTACTGAAGGGCATCTAGGTTGGTTGGTTCCACAATCATAGCTATTGTGAATTGTGCTTCTATAAACATTGATGTGGCTATATCCCTGTAATATGCTGTTTTTAAGTCCTTTGGGTATAGACCGAGGAGAGGGATAGTTGGGTCAAATGGTGGTTCCATTCCCAGCTTTCCAAGGAATCTCCATACTGCTTTCTGTATCGGCTGCACCAATTTGCAGTCCCAACTGCAGTGTATGAGTGTGCCTTTTCCCTCACTTCCTCGTCAACACTTATTGTTGTTTATATTCTTAGTAGCTGCCATTTTTGACTGGCAGAAATGTATTTTGTATGAACAAATTGGTTTTACAAAATCCTTTGAAATTTAAAATGAAATTCAAAATAGAAGTGGGAAGCTGGTAAATATTAGCACTAATAAGTTCAACACATTACCTTGTAATATTGCAGGTATAATTTAATAGAATTATGTTCAGGTAATTTTATTTGATCTACATTTAAATTTACCCTTTTGTAAATTCCTACGTGTTTACTTGGCAAGTTAGAGGCTAATACTTTTAAATAGGGGGTAGTTACTAGGAAGACATTAAATGTCTTCATTTGACTTTTTTTTTTGTGGTGCTGGGGATCAAATCCAGGGTCTTGCACATGCTAGGCAAGTATTCTACCACTGAGCTATGCTCCCATTCCTGATTTGACTCTTTGAAATTAGTTGTGTATAAGTTATTTTCTCTTATTTTGTATATCAGAGATAATGTACCTGAATTTTGTAAAGATATTTGGTTTTCACATGACTCACAAGAGATGGAGCCTGCAATCAGACTTACCTAGGTTTGAATCCTGGTTCCACTACTTTCTAGCTTTGTGACCTTTGGCAAGTTGCTTAACCTCTATCTCAGTTTCTTCATCCATAAAGTGGAAATAAAAAAATAATAATGCCACAAATAATTGTTGATGATTCCTAAAACACTTAAAATAATCTCAGACACAATGATGCACAGTAAATGGTCATTTTGTACTCAATGTAAGTGAAATGGTCATAGAAAATGCTTTTGTAAAACATGTTTTAGGGCCTTACTTAACTATGTTCTGTATCTATGTTCTTACATGGTAAGTAGAAATTGTAAGTTTTAATTTTTTAGTTTGGAATTATAAGTTTAAATTATATTTAATGATAAAACTTATAAAATCCACAATGTTAGGTGCAGTCTTTACTTCTTTTGGTAGTGCATTTCTATTATGGGAACCGCAGAAGCACTTATTGAAATAGTCAAGTGGTGGCAAATCTTTTTTAAGATAAACCATGCCAGCAACTTGTGAGGCTGAGCCTGAAGGATTGCAAGTTCAAAGCCAGCCTCAGCAACTTAGGGAGGCACTAAGCAACTTGGCGAGATCCTATCCCAAAATAAAAAATAAAAAGGGCTGGGGATGTGGCTCAGTGGTAAGTGCCCCTGGGTTGAATCCCTGATACAAAAATTTAAAAAAAGAAAAAAAATTTATATCTATCTATCTATATATATATAGAGAGAGAGAGAGACAGACAGACAGACACACAAACCATTTTATTTTATTGTTTTAGTTGCAAGACACTCTCTATTTGTTAGTAACTTTTACTGATATGTTTGGTTTTAGGAAAATTAATTTGCTTATGTAAGCCTTAAAATGAATTCATTGTTCTTTAACCTCCACCATATCCTCATATCCATGATCTCTTGCTTATTAGGAAAACTGGTGACCCTTGTGTTCAATTTTTCTTTTGGGAACTTCATAATTGTAGTTATATAAAACATACTTATTCTTACAAAAGAAAATCTAAACTCAGTATAAATCTTCTCCTGGGTCTTCAAAATATCTGAATAAATTCCCCAAATCAGAAATTGCACAAACCTCTTATATTTTTGAAGGCAAAAAAACATAACAATAAAAGGTTGCCAAAGAGCTCCATCTACTTAGAAATGGAAAAAGTATTCTTCAAAAGGAGAATAAAGGGGCTAGGGGTGTAGGACAGTGGTAGTGTGCTTAGTACCAAAATGAGGAAGGGGAGTGAGGGGGAGGGGGAGGGGGAGGCAGGGAGAGAGAGAGAAAAATTAAAAATTAAAAAATAAATTTTGAGCCAGGCGTGGTAGTACACACCTGTAATCCCAGTGGCTTGGGAGGCCAAGGCAGGAGGGTCATGAGTTCAAAGCTAGCCTCAGGATTTTCTGTTTTACTGGAGTATAGTTTTCAAAATAGTTTTGTTTTGTTTTGACTTTAGAATTTTATTTTAAAGGTTGTACAAGGTCAGATTCTGAAACTGTTGCAAACCTGTCAGGCAGGGGAGATGAAAAAGAAAAGTGAAAAGAAAAAAGTAAATTTTTCATTTTGTACAACCATTCAAAATAGTTTTGAATCTGGAAAGAAATATGGAGATTCCTTAAAAAACTTTGACCCAGCTATCTCACTCCTCACCATATACCCAAAGGACTTAAAAACAGGGGCACAGCCACATCAATAGCAGCACAATTCACAATAGCCTTTGTGAAACCACCCTAGATGCCCTTCAATAGATGATAAAGAAACTGTGGTATATATACATGTAAAAGAGAATAAAATCATGGAATTTGCAGGTAAATGGATGGAGTTAGAGAATATCATGCTAAGCGAAGTAAGCCAATCCCCAAACACCAAAGGCCAAATGTTTTCTCTGATAACTGGATGCTTATCATAATGGGGGGGCATGAGATGAGTGGAGGAACTTTGGATGGGGCAGAGGGAGGGAGGGAGGGAGGATGGAGGTAGGAAAGATGGTGGAATGAGACAGACTTTATTACGCTAGGTACAAGTATGATTGCATGAACGAAAAATCAGAAATTGCACCAACCTCTTATATTTTGTATAAGATATAAAATATTTTGGATACAACTAGAGAAGTGAAAAATTGTACTTCATTTGTGTACAATGAATCAAGGAGCATTCTGCTGTCATGTATAACTGATTGGGACAAATAAATTTAAAAAATTTTTAAAAAGCCAGTCTCAGCAACTTATGGAGGCACTTAGCAACTCAGCCAGACCCTGTCTCAAAAACATTAAAAAAGGGCCAGGGATGTGGCTCTGTGGTTAAGCACCCCTGGGTTCAATCTTCAGTACCAAAAAATAAAAAATTAAATAAACTTTGAAAATATAACAGTAAGATTACTATATTTCAAAGCTTGTAGAATGTAATCAAAGAGGTTTTCAGAAAGTTCATGTGAATATTAAGAAAACAATCTCAAGCACATGAACTAAATTTTGAACCCAAGGAGCTTGAAAACAATTTTTCTATACTGACAGTTTTTGAGAAGATTAGTAGTAAATGATCATCATTTAATGGATTCTTTTTATGATTATTATTTTTTGTGGTGCTGGGAATTGAATACTAGGGCCTTGGGCATGCTAAGCATGCACCCTCCACAGAGCCCCATCCCCAGCCATTTTAACAGTTTCTTAAATAGAAGTCACATTATTGATGTTATCAACTTCTCTTAGTTACAGATTAGTCAAAAAACATTAAAAATTTTCTGTGTGTTACAAACAAGCTGCTTAATTTAGCTTGGTTACCTTGTCCATGCCATAAATGATTCAGATCTAATTTATTGAAGTTCCCCGTTTCTAAAATCCAGTGAATCTATTATTGGTGCACTATCTTTTCTGCTGTGTCTTGCAGCTTCACTCTCTCTGAGAGGCAGTTTCACAGGATTCAGTTATCAGCCACACATAGCATATGAATACTCTATCTATTTATCTATATATCTTTATATACCCACACACATACATATACATACATATGTGCACTTATGTTTACAGATTTATTAGATATATATATTAGATATAAATCATAACATGCAGTTCACCCATTAAAAATGTATAGTTGTTTTATTATTTTTATTTTTAGCCCTGGGATTGAAACCAAGGGTGCTTTACTACTGAGCTACATTGCCAGCCCTTTTTATTTTTTGAGACAGGGTCTCACTAAGTTGTTGAGGGCCTCTCTAAGTTGCTGAGACTGGCTTGAACTTGCCTTCTTACTGCCTCAGCCTTCTGAGTTGCTGGGATTACAAGAGTACATTATCCCACCTGGTAATTAAGTGGTTTTTAGTATGTTCACAGTTGCGCAATCTTCACAACAATCTATTTTAGAACATGGTAACATGTTTATAATATCAGGAAAAAGGGGGACCAAGATGGCCGTGAATAGAGTGCATCACACCCCGTGTACCACGCCACTGCGCAGGTGAATAACGAGTTAGAACAACAAAAAACTATCTTGTTAGGAACTTACAGCAAAAGGGGGGTGCACCGAAACCTAGAAGAAGGATTTCCAGCACCAAGGTCCGGTAATTGAGTCTCAAACACAAGCCAACTGTGCGACCGGAGATCCGGGCTGACTTATCCGCGTGGCCCGCCCCGCGGCTACCGACGGCGGAGCGCCGCTGAGAAGCTACCAGCAACCAGGGAGAAACGGGGCTGCGGATTCTATGGAATCCTGCCGGGTGAGCCCTCACTGACCCCTGGGCTGAGTTCGGGATTTCAGATGGGGAAGGAAGCGGTACAGTTCTATCCCCCACAACGGAAACTCCACCAAGGAAACCAGCGGCCACCATCTTGGAGAGCTGAAGTAACCACCGCCACTCTCTGACAGATTGCAACAATAAAACAGGTGTGTGTTACTCAGCTCATCTCCCATACAGTGGGGAATTCGCATAAAATCTCTCCTAGGCTTTCCGGGGGAGGGAGTATCAGAGCGAGCCTGCATAAAGACGCGGGGAAAACTAGAGACACCTGACCTTCAAACCCCCCCCCCCCATCAGCAGTGAAAAACGAAACCTGTCTAGCCAGTGCTGGGGGAGGGGCAAGTGGAAAAAAATCAAAACAATAGAATGCCGGGGTTCCCAATAGCCACCCTCCACACCCAACAAACGGCAGGCCCAGAGTACAGTTTGAACTGCCGAGAGGCATCACTCAGGGGAAATCTGGTCTAGCAGGAGAAACCAGGACTAGCAGGAGAAACCAGGGGACTAGAGGCCAGGCCCTCGAGACTGGGCAGCTGGAGTCCGCCCTCCAACCAGCGACTGACCGCGCGACTGTGCAGCTGGAGATCACCCGCCCGCTGGTGACAGCCCACCCGCTGCCTGTGCGACTGGGCGGCTGGAGACCGCACGCCCGCCGGTGACCGATCACCCGCCCGCTGCCTGCGTGACTGGGCGGCTGGAGATCGCCCACCCACCGGCGATGGCCCACCTGCTGCCCGCGGGACTGGGCGGCTGGAGACCGCCCGCCTGCCTGTGATAGATTGTCCGCCGGCTGCCCGCGCAACTGGGTGGCTGGAGACCGCCCGCCTGCCGGCAACTGGGAGCTAAAACCAACCAGAGACAGTCCAGTCCCACCCCCACATTCGGACACCCCGGCAAGGAGCCTGGGGCCCGCCATAGCAGAGAGGTGACGTCACTGGAGCTCGGCCATCGGAATTCCTTCCCAGCAGAATCCACTTTAGCAGGCATAGTCTACCAACACAAAGGAGAGACAACAGAGATATACAAAACCAAAACAAATCTATAGAAGAGAGCAGAAACATAGCAATCAAATAGAGCTGGAAAATAACGTGAACATCATGAAAAAACAAGGGAAAAAAAGGAGTACAAACAATGCAGGACAACTTAATTCTACAGGAGGACCTAGAAGCATCAGAAACATGGATAGGGAAAGAACTCAAGGCCTGCCTAACTCAGATGGAAAGGAATATTAGAGAAGACATGAGACAACAAGTCCAAGCAATAAAAGTATATTTTGAAAATGAATTAAGGAGGGGAGGGGAAGGGAGGGGGGATAGTAGAGAATTGGACAGACAGCAGAATACATCAGACACTAGAAAGGCAATATGTCAATCAATGGAAGGGAAACTGATGTGATACAGCAATTTGTATACGGGGTAAAAGCGGGAGTTCATAATCCACGTGAATCAACCGTGTAATATGATGTATTAAGAACTATGTAATGTTATGAACGTCCAATAAAAAAAAAAAAAAAAAAAAGAAAATGAATTAAACAAATTCAAATGGCAAAGAATGAGCTTTACCAGGAGATAGAGATCTTAAAAAAAATCAAACAGTAATCCTAGAAATGCAGGAAACTATAAACCAAATTAAAAACTCAAACGAGAATATTACAAATAGACTAGATCAAGTAGAAGTCAGAACATCAGATAATGAAGACAAAGTTTATCAACTTGAAAAGAATATAGTCAACACAGAAAAGATGCTTAAATCCCACGAGCAATCTATTCAAGAGATATAGGATGTCATAAAAAAACCAAATTTGAGAGTCATCGGTATAGAAGAAGGCATACAGATTCAAACCAAAGGAATGGACAACATATTAAATGAAATAATTCTAGAAAACTTCCCAGAGATGAAAGATGGAATGGATTGCCAAATCCTGGAAGCCTACAGGACCCCAAACATTCAAAACCATAATAGGCCAACTCCAAGACATATAATTATGAAGATAGCCAACATACAGAATAAGGAGAGAATATTAAGCTACGAGAGAAAGGAGGCAGATTACATTCAGGGGTAAACCAATTAGGTTAACGACTGATTTTTCATCACAGACTTTGAAAGCGAGAAGATCCTGGAACAATGTATTTCAAACGCTGAAAAATAATGGATTCCAATCAAGAATACTGTATCCAGCAAAATTAAGCTTCAGATTTGACAATGAAATTAAAATATTTCACTAAACAAAAGCTAAAAGAATTCGCAGCCAGAAAACCAGCACTGCAAAGCATTTTGAGCAAAATACTACAAGAAGAGGAATTGAAAAATCGTGCCCAAACTTAACAGCGGGAGGTATCTCAGTAAAGGGGGAGGAAAATAACCAAAAAGTAAAAACTAGCCAAACTAAAATAAACAAATAAACATGACTGGAAGTACAAATCATATTTCAATTGTAACTTTAAATATTAATGGCCTAAATCACCAATCAAGAGACATAGGCTAGTAACCTGGATCAAAAAACAAATCCAACAATATGCTGCCTTCAGGAGACTCATATGATAGGAAAAGACATACACAGGCTGAAGGTAAAAGGTTGGAAAAAAATCATACCACTCACATGGCCCTCGGAAGCAAGCAGGAGTGGCCATACTCATATCGAATAAAATCAACTTCAAACCTAAGTTAATCAAAAGGGATAAAGAAGGACACTATATACTGTTAAAAGGAACCATCCACCAACAAGACATAACAATTATCAATTTGTATGCACCAAACAATGGAGCTGCAACGTTCATATAACAAACTCTCCTCAAGTTCAAGAGTCAAATAGACTACAACACAATAATTATGGGTGTCTTCAACACATCGCTCTCGCCATTAGACAGATCCTCTAGACAAAAACTGAATAAAGAAACTATAGAACTCAACAGCACAATCAATAACCTAGACTTAACCGACATATATAGAATATATCAACTATCATCAAGTGGATACACGTTCTTCTCAGCAGCACATGGATCCTACTCAAAGATAGACCATATATTATGCCATAGGGCAACTCTTAGTAAATATAAAGGCGTGGAGATAATACCATGCACCATATCTGATCATAATGGAATGAAACTGGAAATCAATGATAAAAGAAGGGAGGAAAAATCCTACATCACATGGAAAATGAACAATATGTTACTGAGTGATCAATGGGTTACAGAAGACATAAAGGAGGAGATAAAAACATTCTTAGAGACAAATGACAATACAGACACAACATACCGGAATCTATGGGACACAATGAAAGTAGTTTTAAGAGGGAAATTCATTTCTTGGAGAACTTTCCTCAAAAAAAGAAAAAAACCAACAAATAAATGAACTCACACTACACCTCAAAAACCTAGAAAAGGAAGAGCAAAACAACAGCAAATGTAGTAGAAGACAAGAAATAATTAAAATTAGAGCAGAAATCAACGAAATTGAAACAAAAAAACCATTGAAAAAATTGATAAAACTAAAAGTTGGTTCTTTGAAAAAAAAGATCGACAGGCCCTTAGCCATGCTAACGAAGAGAAGAAGAGAGAGAACTCAAATTACTAACATACGGGATGAAAAAGGCAATATTACAACAGACACTACAGAAATACAGAAGATAATTAGAAAGTATTTTGAAACCCTATATTCCAATAAAATAGAAGATAGTGAAGATATCGATAAATTTCTTAAGTCATACGATCTGCGCAGATTGAGTCAGGAAGACACACACAATTTAAACAGACCAATAACAAATGAAGAAATAGAAGAAGCCATCAAAAGACTACCAACCAATAAAAGCCCTGGATCGGATGGGTATACAGCGGAGTTCTACAAAACCTTCAAAGAAGAATTAATACCAATACTTTTCAAGCTATTTCAAGAAATAGAAAAAGAAGGAACTCTTTCAAATTCATTCTATGAGGCCAACATCACCCTGATCCCGAAACCAAAGACACTTCAAAGAAAGAAAACTACAGACCAATATCTCTAATGAACTTGGATGCAAAAATTCTCAATAAAGTCCTGGCAAATCGAATACAAAAGCATATCAAAAAAATTGTGCACCATGATCAAGTAGGATTCATCCCCGGGATGCAAGGCTGGTTCAATATATGGAAATCAATAAATGCTATTCACCACATCAATAGACTTAAAGACAAGAACCATATGATCATCTCAATAGATGCAGAAAAAGCATTTGACAAAGTATAGCATCCCTTTATGTTCAAAACACTAGAAAAACTAGGGATAACAGGAACTTACCTTAACATTGTAAAAGCTATATATGCTAAACCTCAGGCTAGCATCATCCTAAATGGAGAAAAACTGAAGGCATTCCCTCTAAAATCTGGAACAAGACAGGGATGCCCTCTATCACCACTTCTATTCAATTTAGTTCTTGAAATACTAGCCAGAGCAATTAGACAGACAAAAGAAATTAAAGGCATAAAAATAGGAAAAGAAGAACTTAAATTATCGCTATTTGCGGATGACATGATAATATATTTAACAGACCCCAAAGGGTCTACAAAGAAACTGCTAGAGTTAATAAATGAATTCAGCAAAGTGGCAGGATATAAAATCAACATTCATAAATCAAAGGCATTCCTGTATATCAGCAACAAAACTTCTGAAATGGTAATGAGGAAAACCACTTCATTCACAATATCCTCAAAGAAAATAAGATACTTGGGAATCAACCTAACAAAAGAGGTGAAAGATTTATACAATGAAAACTACAGAACCCTAAAGAGAGAGATAGAAGAAGATCTCAGAAGATGGAAAAAATATACCCTGTTTATGGATAGGCAGAACTAACATCATCAAAATGGAGATATTACCCAAAGTTCTCTACAGTTTTAATTCGATGCCAATCAAAATCCCAACGGCATTTCTTGTAGAAATAGATAAAGCAATCATGAAATTCATATTGAAAAACAAAAGACCCAGAATAGCAAAAGCAATTCTAAGCAGGAAGTGTGAATCTGGAGGTATAGCAATACCAGATTTCAAACTGTACTACAAAGCAATAGTAACAAAAACAGCGTGGTACTAGTACCAAAACAGGCAGGGGGACCAATGGTACAGAATAGAGGACACAGAAACCAATCCACAAAATTACAACTTTCTTATATTTGATAAAGGGGCTAAAAACATGCAATGGAGGAAGGATAGCATCTTCAACAAACGGTGCTGGGAAAATTGGAAATCCATATGCAACAAAATGAAACTGAATCCCTTTCTCTCGACATGCACAAAAGTTAACTCAAAATGGATCAAGGAGCTAGATATAAAATCAGAGACACTGCGTCTGATAGAAGAAAAAGTTGGCTACGATCTACATACTGTGGGGTCGGGCTCCAAATTCCTTAATAGGTCGCCCATAGCCCAAGAGTTAATAACAAGAATAAACAAATGGGACTTACTTAAACTAAAAAGTTTTTTCTCAGCAAGAGAAACAATAAGAGAGGTAAATAGAGAGCCTATATCCTGGGAACAAATTTTTACCCCTCACACTTCAGATAGAGCCCTAATATCCAGAATATACAAAGAACTCAAAAAAAATTAAACAATAAGATAACAAATAACCCAATCAACAAATGGGCCAAGGACCTGAACAGACTTCACAGAGGAGGACATGCAATCAATCAACAAGTACATGAAAAAATGCTCACCATCTCTAGCAGTCAGAGAAATGCAAATCAAAACCACCCTAAGATACCACCTCACCCCAGTAAGATTGGCAGCCATTAGGAAGTCAAACAACAATAAGTGTTGGCGAGGATGTGGGGAAAAGGGTACACTTGTACACTGCTGGTGGGACTGCAAATTGGTGAGGCTAATTTGGAAAGCAGTATGGAGATTCCTGGGAAAGCTGGGAATGGAACCACCATGTGACTCAGCTATCGCCCTTTTCGGACTATTCCCTGAGGATCTTAAAAGAGCGTACTAAAGGGATACTGCCACATCAATGATCATAGCGTCACAATTCACAATAGCTAGACTGTGGAACCAACCTAGATGCCCTTCAGTAGATGAATGGATAAAAAAAATGTGGCATCTATACACAATGGAGTATTACGCAGCACTAAAAAATGACAAAATCATAGGATTTGCAGGGAAATGGATGGCATTAGAGCAGATTATGCTAAGCGAAGCTAGCCAATCCTTAAAAAACAAATGCCGAATGTCTTCTTTGATATAAAGAGAGCAACTAAGAACAGAACAGGGAGGAAGAGCATGAGGAAAAGATTAACATTAAACAAAGACGAGTGGGGGGAGAGAAAGGGAGAGAGAAGGGAAAGCATATGGAAATGGTAGGAGATCCTCAATGTTACACAAAATTACATATAAGAGATTGTAAGGGGAAAGGGGGAGGGAAACAAGGGAGAGAGTTGAATAACAGCAGAGGAGGTAGAGAGGGAAGATGAGAGGGGAGGGGAGGGGGGATAGTAGGGGATAGGAAAGGTAGCAGAATACAATAGTCACTAATATGCCATTATGTAAAAATGTGAGTTTGTAACCGATGTGATTCTGCAATTTGTATTTGGGGTAAAAATGGGAGTTCATAACCCAATTGAGTCAAATGTATGAAAGATGATATATCATGAGCTTTGTAATGTTTCGAACAACCAATAAAAAAATAATAATATCAGAAAAAGTTTACCCTATTAACAGTCAGCCACCCCCTCTTTCCCCTCATCCCTTCCACTCCTAGGCAATCTCTAATCTAATTTTTGTCTATAAATTTGACTCTTCTGTGTATTCCATTTCATATAAATAGAATTGTTAAATGCATGACTTTTGTAACTCTTTTCTTTCTTTAGTAGATTCATTCACAATGTAGCATGCATCAATTCTTATTTACTCCTTATGACCAAATGGTATTCTATTATATGACTATATGGAATTTTTGTTTGTTCATTCATCAGTTGATAAACAGTTGAGTTACTTCTACTTTTTGCTATCATGAATAATGCTGCTGTGACATATGTTTTCATTTCTCTGGAATATATACCTAGGGCTGAGAATGCTGTATCATACAGTAACTCCATGTTTAATCATAAGAAGAACTGCCTGTTTCCCAAAGTGGTTGCACAATTTTACATCCCCACTAGTATATGAGGGTTCCCATTTCTCCACCTCCTCACCCACAGTTGTTATCTGTCTTATTCTAGCATTGGGGTCTTGATTTACATTTCCCTAATGGATAGTGATGTTGAATATTTTTTCATGTGTTTATTGGCCTTTTGTATGTTTTCTCTGAAGAAATGTCTATGTGTCTATTCAGATCCTTTACCCATTTCAAAAATTGGATTATTTGAATCTATTCTCATCTGTGATGTTTGTAATTCCTGCTTGCATACTTCTAAACTCAGAAATCCTTTTTTATTGTACCTTGTGAATCACTGAAATGTTTCCAATGAGCTGTATTTCCAGCCTTTCTTCTTTAATTCAGTAGTGAAAAAACTTCTTGTCAGCATGTGTCCAGCATATGTCCAGCATGTATCCCCCCTCACCTAGTGTTCCTCAGAACATACACTGGGAAAAGCTGGCCTAGAATCACTTCTACATACAGGAAATGGACTTTGTTTGCAGATATCTAGTCACTCTGGATAGAGTTAATTTTATCTTTCCTGATTATGACCTGTTAAAGTCAATTTGAAATTATGTATTCTGTTATAAACTAAGAAGCATACTTAAGAGCTCAGGACATTGTTGATAATTTAATATTTTGTAGATTGTGTATAGATGACTACCTGATTATAAATCCTATGAAAAAATGCCTGTAGTTTCTGTGGTGTGTTGAATCTTGCAAGCCATGAGAACATTGCCTTGGGTTAGTATTAGATATTTCATTTCCTGAAATATTTCCTGTTTATTAGAATACAAAAGGTATTCTTGGAGGAGGTTAGTAGGTGACGTCACTCATATGAAAATTTGTCAAGCTTGATTGTTGACTAGGTCATATTTCAGTGCCTCCAGGACCTTAGGAGAACAATATGACCCTGTAGGTGACTAGAAAGGTGTTGGGAAATCTAAGCTCAAATGGATTCTATTTGTTATTCATGTATAACTAAAAAGAACCAATACATTAAAAATAAATAAATAAATAAACAAACAAACAAAATATACTCAAACTGAAAAAAAAAAAAAAAAGGAAATACTGGCGTGTGCTAGGGTTGTAGCTCAGTGATTGAGCAGATACTCAGCATGCATGAGACCCTGGGTTTGAACCAGCACCAAAAGAAAAAAAAAAGAATCTCCAGAGAGAAAAATAAAATAAAATAAAATTTATTGATTGATTGTCATTTTTGCCATTGTTGTAGGATATCATTTATTTGGCTTCTTCAGAATATCTAATAATGTGTCTTTTCTTTTCAGATTTTTCAGGCAGAAAATCCTTTTGATTTTATGGAAAACATTTCTTTAGAAGGGAAAACAAATTTCTTTGAGAAACGAGTCTCAGAGTATCAGCGTTTTGCTGTTATGGCAGAAACCACAGATAATGTCTTCACTTTGGATGCAGATTTTTAAAACCTTCTCCTATTTAAAGACCCTGTAGCCTTCATTGGTAAATAATAGTCTATTTTTCTCTACTTAAAAAAAACTTAACATATTTACTTTAAAGAAATGGGAATTTGATCAAAGGGAAATCTAAAACCAAATTTTAATTACATTGAATTTATATAAATACACTCTAATTTTCCTGTACAATAGGAATTGCTTTTTTGTTATTGTTACTAGAATATATTATGGCATTATTTCGTGGTTAAGAGTTTGGGGTGAAGGGTCAGATATGGGTTTGAGGTTCTGCCCTTACTCCTTTGTGTGACTCTTGGCAGATCAGTTAATCTCTGTAAACCTCAGAGTACTTATCTTTTAAATAGGTATAATAATAGAGTAATATGAGGATCAAGTGCTTAGTTAATACTACCACCATTATCTTTATTATTGGTAGGGTTAATTGGAGTGATATTATGATAAAATGTCCTCTCTTTCAAATAGTTACGATTCTGGGTCCTAAGATCTAGAAATAATTAGATCCCTATTTTTAATGTTTGGGGGAATAATATAAGAATTTCCTTAGACATAATTATCTACATGAGGATAACTTCATTGAATTTCTCAGTAGAAAGGAAATTTAGATCTTAGTTACTTTGGAAGGGGTACTCATAGAGTAGAATCTAGGAGGTTATCATGGTGGTTGACCTTGAAAGCAAAATGATTCTTCTACTTCAGAAATAAAATGGTAACTGTTGCCAGATTTAGCCCTGGAATGTTTAGAACCAGGATGAATTGGCTAGAATAGCATTTCCCAAAGAATATTCCCAGAGCTATTAGCCCCTTTAGATTTGTGTGTGTGTGTGTGTGTGTGTGTGTGTGTGTGTGTGTGTGTGTGTGAGTAAAAGGGATTTGGAGGTCAGATGAATTTGGGAAATGTGGTACTCTCCATTTTTCTTTAGAATGTATATGTGAGACTTCAAAGACTGAGAAAGTCTACAGTCCAGACACTAATCTCTCCTTGTATATTTCAAACATACCCAACACAGATCTGTTTTTCACCTATTAATATCCCCCCTCACCTAGTGTTCCTCAGAACATACACTGGGAAAAGCTGGCCTAGAATCACTTCTACATACAGGAAATGGACTAACAAAGGGAAAATTTGATAGATATTATTGAATCCTTTCATATTTGTGTCTAGCTGAGGAAGGTATCCAAGACTGATTCCAGCTGTTTCTTAATATCCTTAAAATTTTTCTATGCTATTAAAGGAAAGTGTCTTTCAATGAAACTATGTATCTTGCATGATAACAGATGGTGAGGGAGACGGAAGTCTCTTTAATGGAAACAGAGTAAAGACCAAGAGCCTAGGCAGTCTGTCTGGGCAGTCTGCCCCTTCTTCAGTTTTACGAAGTGTCAAGAGGTAGCTTCCTATTCACAGCCAAGTGTACTTTATAAAATTCTGGAAGCTAAAATTGAGAGATTTTCTCTCTGTATAAGTTTTTGCTTCTGTTCATCAACTAATTGATCAAAACTGGAGTTCTCAAGTGATGAATGAAGGTCATAACTTTTATTATTAGAATATCAAACTTGAGATGTTCTGATTATCATAATTCTATTTGTTCCCAGTTTGCCAAGTGTTTTTATTTTTACATCATCTCATTTGATCACACAAAAGCTTTCTAAGCTTGATAGGGAGCTATTATTGAAACATTACAGATGGAGAGAGTGAGTCTCAAAAAAGTTGATCAAGATCTCATAGTCACTGTCCCTACGGTATATTTTTTTTAGAGGTTGTCACATCTCTTAAATTTGGTTCTTTTCCATCCATCTTGATTTGATTTTTACCTATTTCCTTGTTAATTAATATGTCACATAGTATCACAGTATTAATATATAGACAGACTTTAATTAGAATCTCAAAATACCACTGGGAACCATTTGAACTATATTCAAGTATTATATTCAAAGATATTTATATATCTATGATAAGTTACACTATTCAAAATTATTTAAAGCTGGTAATATTTAAAGGTATCAGAATGAAAGAATAAAAGTTTTATAGTGCATTTTGCCTTTATTTGAATCCAGATCTTTCTTATAGGGAATGACAGGTGCCTTAATGTGAAGCTTATGTAACTGCATTTGGGGAAGAATGCTTAATACTAAAATACTGAACTTTAATACACTGGATTTTGTTACATTCAGTATTTTAGACCATTTTTAATGCCTCTAGGTTGCATATTTATTTATTATGTTCAGTACTTTTGTTCTTAGGTTTTTCAGAATCATGACATGAAATCCCTTTTTAATATCTCACAAGAAAAAATTGAGTATGTTTATACTGTTTCTCTTCATAACACATATATTTAAATCATGTCTGAGGTAGTTACAATTAAGTTTATTATATTTAGGAACATAAAAGTGCATACATAGTTCTATGATAAATTGCACTTATTAAAAAATATTTTATTGCAGCATGAAGAATCATGGCCTGGAAGGACTTAAAAAGACAGTTTGACTCAGTGCTTTCAGACAGGGCTGGATTTTGCTGTCCAATTATATACAGTAATTAACAATTACTTATACAATAAAAGTGTACCTCAACCATGTTTTATTAAATAAAAATTTTATAGTCATTTTATTTTGGAATATCCAGATTATTCTGCTTCTTTTGCCATTTTTTTTTCATTTGTACATGGAAAAAGTGATTACTGAAAAAAAGATTGTTGTATGTATATTTTAAAAAATAAGTTATTTAATTTTCAGAATTTTGCATTGCATATTGCATTTAAGTGTGATAACATCACTGTCATAGAATTTCCAGATTTCCTTTGTACAGCTTAAGCTAAGAGCGAAATGTCATGAATGCTGATGGGCTGCATGAAAGCCAAATCAGACCTATATTCAAGTATCAAGATTTCGAACCAGGTTGAGTGAATGGGTGGCCAACTCAGCAGATTCTGAATGAGTAGCACAGAAATGACATCCTTTTTTCATCATTTCCCTTTAAGTGGTCTGCTCATTTGTAAACTGCTGTAGGTTTGAAGAATATTCTTAGGACCTTAGGAGAGAGGATTTAATCATTGAATTCTGTAAAAGAAAATATATGTAAAAGTGGAAGATCAGAGAATGATTCTTTTGTACAGTTAAGTAAATTCACAGTATTCTTAATTTATGAACTTAACTATTTTACAACTATATGTAGATTTTTTAAAATAGATCATTCAGCAAAATTATTTAGCATCTACTCTCTATATAGAAATCTTTATAAGATGGGATATAACAATTTGTTTTTTGGTAAAATATATTATGGTCACTTAAACCAACCCCACATGTACAGAATTTGTATTTTTTTCAAAGAAAGTTGTTGTTAATTTTTGGTTTAGTATGTTAAAATAAACTATCATTGCTACATCATTATGTGTATGTCCTTTTTGAATAAGAATGTTTCTGCATATGTTTAGGTCTTCACTGAATGAGGGGTATTGTCAGGAGGAGGAGGAGAGGAGTATAGAGATGAGTTGTGATTCTCAAACGTATTTGTTACAAAAGAATGGGGTACTCATGGTCCAGAGGTGGCACTGAGAATCTAGCCCTACTTTCCCTCATAGACCTGGGAGTCCATAGGCATATGAGAAAATAAAAAATCTCTTAGGAGGACCGCGTGGGAAATAAAAGTTCCCAGAGCAAAGTACTTTCCAATAACAGAGGCAGTAGAGGGACAGAGTGGACTGATTTTGGAGCAGGGGTCACCAAAGGCACAGGGCAAGGATTTGGGTGGCAGAAGGCATGTGGGGTTGGGTCAAGAATGGGGCCAATATGGAACACTGTGGGGACGATGTTGAGGTGGTGGTAGTTGGGAGGGTACTGGCCTTTTAAAACCTGCTGAGTTGAGGTGTGGCAGGAGGGGCAGAGAAGAACCATCATCCAGCTGTCTAGGTTTTCCATGACCTTTCTAGAGGACATGTTTATGGCAGGATAGCCCTCATCGTGCATCTGGGCTTTCTGCATCCTGTGCCAGCTCTCATAACCACACCTGCCTTCTGTTCATTTATCCAGGTTGTTTATACACAGGAAAAAGGGGCAAGAGGCATCCTTCAGCTGCTTACTTAATTGAGCACTGGTCAAGACATTGACCATGATCACGATAGCCCCTCATCAATGATAATGTCCAACTTCATGTGTCTTGAAAATTTAATTCTCAATAAAATTGGTATTTGTGAAAATTGAAGAGTTTACAAAGTGCTTCTGCAGTCCTGTCATGCCAATCGTTTTGTTGGTTCACTTATTTTATGAGGAATTGCTGTCATAAGACTTGAGGCTCAGAGAAGTTCATTTTCTTGTCCAAGGCCCCAGAGCTAGCAGATGTTAGCAGCAGCTCTCCAATCAAGGTGTCAAGGCTCTAAATCCCATCATCTGTTCACTGACTAACCCAAATTTCTATTCCTATTTCTGGTGGTACTCAAGAAGATCTTCGAGAGATATGATCCCCTTGACCTGCACAGCCTGTAACACACTCCATTGCAGGTGCCAGTTTAGTTTCATCTGCATCTCTTGAGGTCCTGCCCCACAGCACGCTGGCAATTGTCTGAGATTCACTCTGTAGAAGGAGTGGAGGGGCGCTGTCTGCTGGAGCCTGACCAGAGTGGCAAAAATGTGTAAAGACATCCGTATTGCAAGGGCAATTTTCACCTGCTTTCAAATCAAGATTGGGAAATAGATATCCTTTGAAAACATTTCTTTAAATAAAAAAGTAATTTAAAATATTAGGAACAGCAGTAGTACAGATGGAACTCAGAATGGCATATGCTGACAGTGATTGCATGTGGTAAGTGTTAACTGTGGGCCACACTATGTGATCGCCTGTCTAGAATGTTCAGAGCTGCCTAAGGAGTTTGGAAGAGTTTCCTGAGAAGTCCTGCCCAGAACCCAGGGTAATAAAGTGGTGGCCAACAAAGATATGCTTACTACAATTTGTGTAAGTTCCAGACGGTAAGGCAGCGCCTGCCTCTCATTCCTGCCATCTGTTGGTTTTGGTCTCTTGGTTTGGAACCTAAAATCTCAAGGCTCCCATAGCCCTTCACACAGTTCTTTTGAGACAGAGTCTGGCCAGCTGAAGGCAACAGCCAGCTATAATCAGCCTTTTCCTCTCTGAACAAATAGACTAGTTAAAAAAAAAAAAAAAAAAAAAAAAAAAAAAGCTATTCCAAGCATGTCTCCCTTGTGTGATCTTCTCATCTCCAGAGACTCATCCTTATCAATGGGCACAAGAGTGTTCTTTTCCACTGCTCCTGCCTTCTTCACTGGCTAGTCTATGTATGCTCATGGCTCTCTATACTTATGGCCATCTTGGCACACTATGTCCTGAAGTTGTGGTTGAGCCACTTTAAGGTAGGGACTGTGTTCTTTACCCTGGGCTGGGGACATGGCTCATTGCTAGAACACTGGCCTGGCATGCATAAGGTCCTAGGTTTGATCTCCAGTACTGCAAAAAAAAATAGCAAAATATACTTGTGTTGTCCTGTGCAACACGTAGCAGATGCTCAATAAGTATTCAATGATTGGATGGGTGACAGAATTATTTTGCATCATGAAACCTATTATCTTATCAAAATAACTGAGTAGCTAGAAACCATTATTTACAGGCCACGTGTGACCTATGTGCTTTATATATGTCATTTCATTTACTCTCCTAACAATTCTATTGGGAAGATATTTTTTCCCTTCAAATTTTATAGAGGTCTCTTACATGCCAGGTACCATGGCGGTGCTAGAGATAAAATCATGAAAAAGACAAGACATACTGTCTACCTTGTAGAAGGCCAGACACACATTAAAGTCAATAAAATTTTTCCCTCATTTTCAAGGTGAGTTTCAGAGACTATCTACTCCTAAAGTGGTACAGATAGAGTTAGCATTCTGTGTCCGTTCCAATTGATGTCAAAGCTCATAAAAAAACTTTTCTCAGAATCCTCTAGTCAAGATGTTGGTGCCACTGATGGGCAGAGTCTGAGGAGGGGGCAGGGAGAGCAGGCAGCTACAGGAGAAGCCAGCAGAGGGACTGTGGCATCCTGTTAGCAGCTGGCAGTCAATGCTGGCCTTGCAGTCTGGGTGGGGCAGGGTTGATAGGAGAATTTAGTAAAGCCAATTCAATATAATTCTCAGAAAGGGAAGAACAGTTTCAGCAACTTTCCAGCTGCAACAAACGAGTTCAGAGTCATTTGTCCCCAATGTGCCTGGCATGGAGGCAGGAGAAAGCCAGCCAGGGGAGGCTGGTGTGGCCTCCTGCCTTCCCTGGGTCGAGGAAAGCAAATTTGTGGGCAGAAGGAGACACTGTGTCAAGTCTCTCCCTTTCCAGTCAGGCCAGGGCCGTGACCTGGGTGCCCCACTGTAGAGAATCAAATGTAACTGCGTTACTATTACTGTCCTTGATGGAGTTTGCCTGCAAACAGGATATTCTGTCAAGATATAGAAAGGCAACAGCGGACATGCTTGCAAACGAGGTGTCTGCTGTCCTTGGGAGGGCTTACTCGCAAACGAGGGGCTCCTTCAAGGTTTAGATAAAGTAACAGCGGACATGCTTGCAAACGAGATGTTTGCTGTCCCTGGGAGAGTCTGCTCGCAAATGAGAGGCTTCTTCAAGGTTTAGATAGGTAACAACAGACATGCTTGAAAGTGAGGTGTCTGCTGACCTTGGGAGAACTTGCCTACAAACGGGATGTTCTGCCAAGTGGGCTTGGAGGGCGCTAAGAAAAATTTTTTATCTGTTCTAAACAAAGAGCAGAGCTCAGCATACTCCAGGTCAAAAGTAGATTAGCCATGAGAAGCGGGTCACTTCTGATTAGAAAGTAAAACTTCTATGTGCTATGTTTAATTAGCTGAAAGACCTGATTTATTGAAGTTGGAAGGCTGCCTTTTTTGTTCACAATACTATAAAAAGATTGCTTGTACACAATAAAGGACTTTTTTTCTGCTGCTGCTTTGCTTGCTGTGCTTCTTCTTCTTCTTTGCTTTCCCATGCTGACCTGCAAGTGAATTACTGCTACACCCCACCGCTGCCTGGTCCCCATCTCCCACCTTGGGCACTCCACTGGTGGCACCTGCTCCTGAAGATGAGTTTTTCTTGGTTTCCTCACGGTGGAGCCCTTGAGCCACTGGCTTCTCAGTTTAGAAACTGCTTCTTCATTGCAGGATATAAGAGGAAGATTTTAAAGAAGGAAGATTCTGTTTTCAGAGAAACATGCCCAGCAGGAGTGAGGCCTGTAGACACAAAGAAGATCTGCATTCTTGGTTCTGGCCCCTTTAGGATGACCAATGCCAGCAGAAGTCCTTGGGGAATTTCAGCCCTGGGTACCGAGATGAAAGTCTAGGCCACAGTGGCTCAGGGAAACCTGGACCAACTGAAAGAGGAAGAGTGTTTCTGTAACAAATCCCAAGCAGTTAAGGAACAATGGTTCAAGCCACAGATCTCAGAGGTGTCAGGGGGCCTGGACAAGGTGCAGAGTCAAGGGGGATTTTGGTATTTGCTTATCCATGGATTGGGTGGAGAGGGGAGGTTTAGAAATGGCAGAAAATTAGCACTTACCCTCCTCTGGTACCTTCAGAGAGGAGCTGGGGATAGAGGGGACATTCTAGCTCTTGTCTGTTGTACCCATGGGTCCCACAAGTTCCTTTGGCTCTGGTTACTTGAAGGTCATTCATCTCAGCCTGAGGTCAGGACAGGATGACAGTATTTTCCCCATACGGGTCTGAGGGGCAGGTTTCCTGGGAGCTGGCAGGTGGGGGGGGTCATTAAATGACACCACACCTTGCAAAATAAATCCATCTTGATTCAGATAATTCACTTGCAGCCCATAGAAAGTACCTCCAAATGTGGGGTGCTGTGCTTGATATAAGGAAGAGCACAGGTCTTGGAGCCACATCCTGGCTGGGTGACTTTGGCAAGTTACCTGCCTTCTTTATGCCTCAAGTTTATTACCTATAAACTTGGACAGATAATAGAATGGCCCTTCCGTGTGGTAGGAAGCTCATGATAAGCCCTCACTAAGTATAATTGCTGTCACAGTGCTTCTATCTGGCACTAGAATTCCAACCCTATGCAGGAATATTCCTTTTAGAGGGATCTAAAACCAATGGTTCTTCAAGGATGAGCTTCCTGTTATGTCATCTTTAATAATTTCTTCATCGTATAAGTGTTCATTTCCATTTTGCAGACTGACCATGCACATTTTTAGCACGTATTTCTAAGTTGTCTTAGTATAAAGCATTTTCATTAGCTGGGATATAATCTTGTATTTTCTTAATAAGATAGCTTTACTCTGCCCACGGTAATTAGGAGCAAGTGAAATTCAGTTCTGTACACGTTTAACATCCTTTGTTGCTGTTATCGGGAACATTTCCCTTTAAGGTTAGCAAACAAATCACAAATTTTAATAACGAATAATTTGCTTGTCTGTTCTGCAAGTAGCAGAGTCTCATGTAGCTTTAGTAGCAGAATGTATCATACTCTAAAAAGAATCCTCAGTCCCAGGAGATCTCACCTGTGCTCCCTCAACTGATTGACAGTTTGAAAATCCAGACTCAATGCTACTCTGTCTTTAAAGCCCCTCTTTGAACCAGATGGAATTCTGCCTGGTTATCATTTGCAGCAGGGAGATCTACTTTCGCCTAAGCCCCACCTTCTGGGAGTCAAGCGTGGCTGGGTATGTGGAGGAAAAGCTGTGGTATCTTACCTGATATTTGTTTCTAAGGATTGAACCAGGGGTGCTTTACCACTGAGCTATATCCTCAGCCCTTTTTATTTTGAGACAAGACCTCACTAAGTTGCCGAGGCTGGTCTTGAACTTGGGATTCTCTTATTTTGGTATTACAGGCATGCAGCACCACGCTCAGCCCAACTGATGTTTGTTTGCAGGGGGTCTCCTAGGAGAGAAGCTACCTTGGGGGAAGGACACAGGCCTGAGAGATTTGTCCCCACGTGGTGGGATGAAGAAGAACTTCTAAATGTAGTATGAAGGCCATTGTGCAAACCCTCTCAGGTAGAATGAGGTAAAGGTAGCACTTAAAAGGGTGGTCTCATACAACCTGCCCCTATGGGGACAGCACAGAGAGGACAGCACGAGGGGAGGGGCTATTCTCCTCTGCAGGCCAGCTTTGTACTTGACCTCAGTACCTTGGAGAGCAGGACTGGGTAGGAGGAGTGCTTGGTTTGCTCCAGCTGCTTGCTATTATAAACTTCTGTACTGAACATTTCTCTGTACACTTATATACATACCCCTGTACCTGACACGTGCAACTTCATTCCCAGTCAGAATTTTTCCCTGAGATAAATTTGGTCAGAGGAATGCAGAATTTTGAAGCTTCCCTGACTCATTGTTTATTTTGTTTTGTTTTGAACTGAGTGTGGACATGTGTAGATATATGTCAGGTCAGTTTTTCTTTTTTTAAACAATAGAAACTTCCTTTTTACTGAAGCTGTAGATATCTTCGAACACCTTTCCTCTGATCTTAGGGGAAGGACTTTTATTTGACTTTCAATTTTGGCCACATTTCTATTTATCCCTATAGCAGATACTCTTAGTCTTCTGTTCCAAAACCTTTCACAGCCCTTGCTTACTTCCAGTGGTATAAGTGGGAAAACTGCAGACTTGATTTTCCAGACTCCCTTGCAGCTAGAAGTAGCCAAGTGGTCCAGTTTGGCTAATGAGATAGAAAAGCTGACTGGGGTCTTATGAAGAATTTCTCCCCCCTCTCTGCAAAGGATGAGGCTTGTGAAAATAGGATATCTTCCAGGCATTCTTTCTGTACCCTCCAAACAGAAGTGTGAAGTTGTAATTCTTGAAACAGTGGCAGCCATCTTATGACCATAAGGCCACAAACACAAGGAAGAATGAAAAAGTCAAGATACTGATAATGGCAGAGGTAAAATGAAAGACAAGCCTATTTTTTGTTTCTTTTCTTTCTTTCTTCCTTAGTTATTAAAAATAAGTTATAGGACTGGGGTTGTGGCTGTGTGGTAGAGTGCTCACCTAGCACATGTGAGGCCCTGGGTTTGATCCTCAGCACCACATAAGAATAAATAAATAAAATAAACGTATTGTGTCCAACTACATCTAAACAATAAATATTTAAAAAATAATAAGTTATAGCTAGGGATTGAACTCAGATCCTTGGACATGCAAGGCAAGTGCTCTACCACTGAGCTATATCCCCAGCCCAAGCCTGGGTTTTTGAAGCTATTGTTGTTTGTTACACGAACCAGTCCTATAATCTCCTACCTTCAATTTCTGTTCTGCAGGAAAATAAATGTTAAGATTACCTGAGCCACTCTTATTCATGGCTTCAATTAGTTATAACAAATGAATCTTAATTAAAATAACTTCCCCTTTTAATAATAATTCAAAATGAGATCATTATCCTTCCCATCTCAGCCTGTCTCTCTCACCCACAGGGTGCTTTCAATATCCCTATGCTCACTACATTTTTAGAAAACATTTAAAAATACAAGACACCCAGATCCACTGCTCAGCAATTAGGATCCTTCATCAACACTCATCCCCACCCAGCCTGTGTCTAGCCTGGCTCTTCTGCATTTTGGCAGAGGGGACAAAATGTCCCTTAGCGGTTGGTTGGCTGCCTTCCCGTGGCCTCATCCCCCAGTGGTGCTAAGATCAGAAAAGGAAGTTTCCAAGGGCTTCCTGGGTTCTGCTATTGGGCTGTCCTGCCTGCCTATCATTCCAGGACCATACCCCAGGGCTCTTCTTCCTGGGGAGGGGTGAGGGCAGGTGGGACCTTTTAAGTGATACCGTGTTAGGAGTGCTTAATGTTCAAAAGAGAACCTGTGTCTCAAAGCAGTGCCTCAGATATGACTTGAATACAAAGGACCTTGCAGTCTCTTTGGATTGAATGGCAGCAGGAACCATCTCCCTTCTGCAGGTATGTGGGACAGATAAGATGCTGGATTGCATTACTCCTGGATGGCTGCCTTCCCGTTGTGATTTAACTAATATTCAAGTTTCCTGAGACAGGAATAAATTGCAGGGCTTAGTTCATCCGATGGCCCATACCTTACATGAACAGCCTTTGGGGAGACCATGGGACCACATGCTCATGCCATGCACAGTTGGGTTGGGAAGGGACAGGAGCAGAAGGAATGTGCCCTCCTGGTTCAGGGCTCCATAACTAAAGAGGGAGTGCAGGGGGTGGGCAGGGGTTCAAGTGGAGGTATTGCTAGCTGCATTCAACAGAAATGGGGGCTCCAATTGTGTGGTACATTAAAGTCTCCTGGGCTGGTAGTTTCATAGCACGATAAAGTGGAAAGAGGAAATAGTTCTGGATTCATTAACCATGAGACCTTGGGGGAGTGGCTTAAACTCCCAACCTCAGTTTTCCCACATGTAATATAGGGGTGTATGCTGACCAGGTGTTTAAAGGAGTGAAATATAGGCTTGGCAAACTCCCGTGGTAAAAATCATGGAGCTTGAATTAGAACAGTGTGGACAGGGAGGAGTACTGGGGGAGGGGGAGGAGTGCCAAGCACCAGCTGTGGTTGAGCTGGTCTTGGTGGGTTGAAAGTGATGGCAGGCTCAGGCCAGCCGCCACCTTGCCATGAAGCTGTGCTACTCACACTGGCAGTCTTATTTTATAAGAAGGAGACGAAAGTCCAGCAACATCAAGAACCTTGCCCAAGCTTCCGCAGCTATCCCAAGACAGAACAGCAACTGCAGCTAGATCCAAAAGATTATCTGCTTTTACTTTGCTGCTTAGTGACTTTGACTTCAAGCTTGAGTTCTGCCAAGAGTAAAATGAGATATTTGAATAAATTATAGGCCATCCCCAACCTTGGGGGTTCTCTGCTCTTTCTGTTTTCCCAACCTTTTCAGACATGAAACTCACCCCCAGGCAACCTTGAACTTGGCAGTGCAAACTAAAAGCTTCCCCTATGGTAAGGAACAAGGCAAGGTTGTCCACTTCCTCCACTGCTCTTCAACATTGTACTGGAAGTTGTAGCCAGAGCAGTAGGGCAAGAAAAAGAAAAGCCATACAAATTGGAAAGAAAAAAGTAAAATTATCTCTATTTGCTTATGACAATCTCACCCATAGGTATGTTTTTTTTTTTTTTTTTTGTACCAGGGATAGAACCCAGGGGTGCTTTACCATTGAGCTACATCCCCAGCCCTTTATATGTTTTACTTTGAGACAGGTTCTAAGTTGCTTAGGGCCTTGGATAAGTTGCAGAGGCTGGCCTTGAACTTGCAATCCTCCTGCCTCAGCCTCCTGAGCTACTGAGGTTACAGATATGTGCCATCATGTCTGGCCTGTAGGTAAGAATTTTATAACTCATTCAGAGTAAGGTATAAATGACCAATGGTGGGTTTGAGTATTATTTTTTCCAGGGATATTTGCTTTCAAATCAGTACAGTGAGATCTGCATGGGGAATTTCTTGTATCCATTGGCTGATAGAAACTTTTTGTTTTATTCTAAACTTTCTTTTTCTGTTTTTTGGTACCAGGGATTGAACTCAGGGGCACTCAACCACTGAGACACATCCCCAGCCCTATTTTGTATTTTATTTAGAGAAAGGGGCTCACTGAGTTGCTTAGTGCCTTGCCATTGTTAAGGCTGGCTTTGAGCTTATGATCCTCCTGATTCAGCCTCCTGAGCCACTGGGATTACAGGTGTGTGCCACTGGCTACATCCCTTTACATTGTTTTTAATTTTGAGTCAGGTTGCTAAATTGCCCAAGCTGGCCTTGAACCTGTAATCTATCTCCCAAGTAGCTGGGATTATAGGCATGTGCCACTTCACGGGGTTTACTCTTAACTTTCTTATGACCACTGAGTTTCCACAGAGTAGCCTGGCCTCCCCACACTGTTGCTGACGGCCTCTTCTCAGGCCCTCTTTCCCTTTTTATTTTTTCCCCTCCAGCTTCCTCCCATCCTCTTTCACCTGTTCCAGGGAGGAGGTGCTGGCTGAGTGGTTCTTAAAGTGTGGCACCTGGTCGCGCTTTAAGCACTGTAACACTGGAAACTTGTGAGAAGGCAAATTCTCAGGCCCAACCCCCAAAGACTGAGCCAGAACCCCTGGGTGGGGCCCACAGATGTGTTTCAACAAGCTCTCTAAGTGGTTCTGAGTCACACGGACGTTTGAGAGCCAGTGGACTGTGGGGCAGACTAACACCTGCCATTTATTAAGTATTAGCTAAGAGCAGAAAGTAAGTCAACAACCACACGATGAGACGCATTGCCCAGAATGCCTCCCCGGTGTTATGGCAAATGCAAGGTATTTTGGCAAAGCCTGTCTCTGGATGGTCGCCTGTCCCCTGTCTCTCCAGTGCCAACCCTGGCCTCCTCTTAGCTCATTCTCCAGCCCCTGTTCCTCTTCCCTCCCCTCCATGCACTTTCCGGGCTAAGGAGGCAACACTGTGGTGGAGACGCCCCCTCCTGCCCATCATTTCCCATCACCCCCTTCCCAACTTTGGCTCCCTGGGGCCGGGAATCTGGAGAACTCAGCTTCATGACTATTTTATTCTCTTGTAACATCATGGGAACCATTGCATGGATTTTCCCTTCATGGGGGACAGTTCCTTGGCGTCCTCTTCCTCTTTGGGCAACTTATGTCTTCTTTATGTAAACTTCAGAGCAAAACATTGCCACTTGACACAGCTGCCCATTCATTCTTCCTTTTGTCCGAGGGTCCCTTCACTACTGATCTCATCTATTCCAACATGAGTAGATGGGAGTTGTGAATGTCCTCATGGGAGAGATTCCTGTTCACAAAGGCAGCTAGGTGACACTTCTTTGAGACCTTTAGCCACAGGCCTCTCTCAAAAGTCTATTCCAGCTCCCAGAGGAGAGGGGCTGGGAGAGCCAGCCTGGAAGGTGGAAGGGGCAGATGCACCTGCAGCCTTCATTTTATTGCAGGAGTTGGATTTTCCAACCCTTTGTTGCATACTCGGCCTGGTGGATATACAGAGCATTTGGCCTAATGTGGGCCTCAGTTCACTGGTTCTGTCAGCACAAGGGTGCTTACTGGCAGATTCCTGGGCCTCACCCAGTTCTGCTCAGTCTGGGTGAGGGGGTCCCAGGGTTTGCATGCTTAGGAGGAACCTGCAGGGGTTCTTCATATACCCCAAAGTTCCAATAGGCATCAGATTTGTTTCCAGTCAGGATTTGCCCCAGAATAAGCATTGATCCATGCAAGGTGGGTCTGCGAGAAGCAGGTTCCACTGTTAATGTAAAGGCTTCATTTAGCAGAAGCCTCTTGGCTGTGTGTCAGCAACCAAGGCCGAGTCAGTTTGTGGGTGGGAATGAAGCCCCTCCAGTCAATCTCCTGTACTTCCCATTCTTCCCTCACCTGCTCTGTGAAGTCCCCTAGGCTCGGGTGCTTTGAGAGGCCGCTGAAGGTCCCTTCAGGAGCCAGTCTACCAGGTACAGCCCACCACCCATCATATCCCATCTCTGATAGCCCCTGCTGCTGTCTGCTTACAGAGCACCCCCAGAAACCCAGTGGTAGCCTGTGTCGTACCTATGAGACACCAGTGTCTGGGTTAAGTGTCATCCCCTGGTCCTAGACTCAATGCTAGGGTGGCAATGATAGTCCTGTCCCCAGTTTTACACCTCATTTGTCCCCAGAGTCTTGAAGCAATATTGTGTTTGCCCTGCATCTTACAAATTCCCTCATGGAGACAGTTCCTCCAGTGTCTGTCTCAAATTTTTCTTTAGAGGAAGTAAAAAATAACAGGGGACCTAGAGACATGTATTTATACACACCAACCTGCAAATGAATACCCTAAAGAGTCCCCAGCCCACGGGGTTTTCAATGAGCCAGAGTCCAGATTCTAGTCTGGACTCAGCTGGGACATCCTGGTGCCTAAGCATATGCTGGTTTCGCAGAGCCCTTCAGAGTATCATCATGGAAACTCTGGGTTTCCAGTCCATTGTCCATTGTAGTAGCCAGGACGCCCGTAGCCCCAGGACCTCCTCCTTCCTGCACAGCCTCTGTGCAATTACCAAGAGCTGAGAGTTTTGTTCTGCAAGCCCAGGGAAGTTGGTCAGGGGAGCACAGAAGGCATCTTTGAACCCTTCTTATGCTGAAGTTTGGAGCACTAGAGAGGGACACCTCTGGGAATCGTTCTGTGAGAGTCTGAGAGGGGCTTCTCAAAATGTTAAATAAAAAATTTAACAATGTAATTATAAGAATTCTCTTTCATCTCATAACCAAATGCTTTGGGGGGTATTATCTCTCCCTCTCAATAATTATTATTTTTTAAAGATTTTCTTTAATTTGGATGTATCTTACATTTGGTTCTTTGGGACACTTACTAAATTGATGGAAAGGATCACACTGTCCCATGGCAGCATGATTCTGGTGCAGCTAGGCCAAAACCCTCAGTATCCCAAGCAGGTCTTCAGTGTGGCTCCCAGCAGGTGCCCACGGATCTGGACAGAGTTTATGACCCCAGTGAGCTCAGGTCATCTTTCCTGCTGATCTAAAGGGAGAATTATGGCTTTCCTTGAAATTTTAGTCTTAATATTTCAGTTAACGCTAGGAAAGTGCTGGGCGCAGTGGTGCACACCTATAATCCCAGCAGCTCGGGAGGCTGAGGCAGGAGGATCACTAGTTCAAAGCCAGTCTCAGCAATGGTGAGACACTAAGCAACTCAGTGAGCCTCTGTCTCTAAATAAAATACAAAATACGGCTAGGAATGTGGCTCAGTGGTCAAGTGCCCCTGAGTTCCATCCCTGGTAGCTTTCCCCCCCACCCCACAAAAAGAAAAAATAGGAAAGAAAAAGTAGAATTAGAGCCTAAGTTCAAAAGTTCCCAATATCATGGCCATTGATGGCTCCATATGCAGAATTCACATGGAAATTGTGCTGACCTGTTCTGGGGGCCTGGGCCCTTCTGGCAGATTGAGGAGCTCAACAAGAGTTGGAGTGGAATAAACAGATGATGTGGATGGTTTTTCTGGGGGAGAATGCTGTTCCGTTGTGAGCCTGCTACCTTCTGGGGAGGGCAGGGCCACCTCAGTGTCAAGCCTGGTGAGTGGCCTCTGTGGGTCCCTCGGACATGCTCCCTGAGTTGAGAGGAGACTCAGAGCCCTCCATTCCCACCTGAGGAGCTCATGCCCTGGGGCAGCAGGCAGTGCTTGGGGGTGGGCATGCAGAAGCCCCATGGACCTGCCTGAAGGAACTGCCTCCTGCTCCTGTCCCAATCAGGGGGGCTTTCACCAGGGGCAAGATGTGCCAGCAGAGAATGTGAGAACCCCCAGGAAAACAGAGCAGAGGGGCTCGGGGCTGCCAGATGGAGGGAGCCTGGCATTGCCCACACTGCAGGCTCGCAGCTCGAGTGGCTGGGCTATGGGGGAGTGCTCCCCAAATCTTCAGAGGAGCCCACAAAAGAAAAAGCCAGCTTTAAACACTTGTCAGGTCAGAGTACAATCCAGCTGAGGAAGCAACAGGTTTGAGAGGAAGTTTTCTTTCTCTTACCAAGCGTCCTTCCCCAATCCTGACCAGGCAAGCTGGAGCAATGGGAGCTAGAGAGAAAACCCCAAAAAGCCCTGCCAAGCAGACTCTGTGAAAACCAGGAAAACGTCTATGAATGCGAATGGTGGCCCTTTCCCCTTCCCCTGGAGTTGTCTGGTGCCCAACTTGTACAACTGCATGTGATGGCCCCGAGACAAAACTAACTACATCAATTGTTGCCATGGCAAGAAAATAGATTTAAACACTTGCTAGATCAGAATGCAGATGGGCTGAGAAGGCAACAAGTTTGAGAAAAAAAAATATCTTTGAGACAGAGCATCATTAAGAAAACTGTCCTTCCCGCCATCGAATGAACCCTCAATCCATTATATTTACTGGATTTGCAAACTTTACAAACTTTCTCCCCTGACTGTTCAGAACCAGTATTTTAGAGCCCAATTCTGCTCTCTATGACCAATAGAAATTATGTGCATCACAAAGAAATATTTCATGTTATTTTTAAAGAACCCCATGACTAACGCCATCTACCTCGGGTTGATCTACCCATGCTGTTCTGTAGATGTACCAGGCTTCTGTTAAATCGGTTAACATGGCCTTAGGACCAGCACGACCATTTAGAAGGAAACCAAATGTGAAGCCAGAGTCTGAACTGGACATCTGTAGTGAGTACAAGGGCCTGTATCTCATGGAAAGTCGATGCTAGAAATCTTCCCCCAGACAGATATGATCATCTCCTGCACAAACTGGAGTATCTACTTCTCTCTGGTTGTGGTTGAGTGTTCATGAATACAGTGGTGCTTCTTTGCTACCTTCCTTGAAGACTGTATAAAATAGGAAGAAGCAGAGAGGGTTTGGGTAAACATTGAGCTTAGGATCCCAGCTCTATCATTTACTCGTGACTCTGGGGTGGCTTATTTAACCTCTGTGCCTCCATTTCTTCATTTGTTAAATGGAATAAAGTACACACCTGGGAGAGCTGCTGTGAGAACTGATTAAGATAACATGATAAGAACAGAAATGTAAAGTGCTGAGAGCTATATCTGGCATTGCTAAGAACAACATTGGTGCTAGTTCTTCTTCTGGCCTCCTCCCCTTGTTCCTGGGCTCATGGATAGTTGAAGACAGCAGATGAAAATGCAACTCTCTTTGTCCCTTTTAGACCTGGTGTTCTCCAGCTCCGCCTTTTGACCATCTTCTTTTTCTTCTGTTGCTACATACTCTTGTGGAGTGATTTCATGTGTTTCCAGGCCATTCTTCTAACCGTAGACCTCCTTCCTCTCTTGTGACTTCCAGTCTGCATTTCCATCTACTCATCCTACAGGCACAGATGTCATCTAAATCAAACTCATTATCTTTCCCATCACTTAGAGCATTGTATTGAAATTCTTTTTCTGATAGGCTCTATGATCTTTCTGAGGGCAGGGATTGTTTCTTATTTTTGCAGCTCTTAGGGTTCTGAACAATTTTTTTAACCTGAAAAAGTCTTTATTGCACTCCTAGTTTTGAATGATATATTTTCCAGGTATAGAAATCTGGCTTGAGAGTTCCCAGCTCCTCTCTGCTTTAAATGTATCTCTTCAATTGTCTTTTGGCTTGCATAGTTTCTGACAAATGTCTCTGTAGTCCTTTCCTTTGTTTCTTTGCATACAAAGTGTCCCTTTTTCTTTGTTTGCATTCAAGATTTCTCTTTCTCTGCAGTTCACATATTGAAATTTTTCTATGATGTACCTGTATGCTTTGGGAAGGGTGTTTTGAGGTTCCCTGAGATTTTTGGCTCTCTGATTTGATGTATTTCATTATTTTTAGAAAATTCTCAGCCAGATTCTCTTTCAAATATCTTTTCTTCCCAACTCTCTTTATCTTCTTCTGGGTTTTTAATTGGGCCACTGATATTTTTAAACAATTCTTAGATGCTCTGCTCTGTTTGATTTTATTCTTCATTATGTTTTAGTTTAAGTAATTGCCATTGATTTACCTTTTTCTTTCCTTAACTGTGTCAATTGTATTGATGATACCATTAAAGGCATTTTTTTTACTCTCTGTGTGTGTATGTGTGTTTAAACTTCTAAGCATTTCCATTTGATTTTTCTCTCTAATGAAAAATTTTACCCATCCATGCATATTATCCAGCTTTTCCACTGGAGTCTTTACCATATTAATTATAGTAATTTTATAGTCTCTGATATTTCTAACACCTAAGTTATTTCTTTAGTTGGGTACTGTTGATTGTTTTATCTTTTGGCAGTAGGTTCTTCCCACAAAGGTGTGTATATGTGTGCGCGCATGTGCACGTATATCTCATAATTTTTTTTAATGAATGCAGTCCACTGAATGGAAGATAGTAGGATACAAGGAATATGGTATTTGTGCCTGGAAATGGTGCACAGATTTGTCTGCTAGTGTGTGTTTTGGTGGTGGTGGGTGAGACAGGATGAGTCACTCCAGTCAGGAGTTGGGTTGGAGCTGGGTGCCGTTGCTATGGTTATGTTCTGTGTACCACCAACTTCAGATTCCTCTGGTGTTAACCTTGCTCGAGTGGGGTGATGGTGCCAGAAAGTTTTCCTTCTTGTTCTCCTTTTTCACTTTCAGCTTTCTGCTGTCCTTGTGCACCTGTTCTCCAGGGCTCTCTCTCCTTATTCTTGCCCCTGGTTACAGGGGCCACTGTTGCTTTTGTACTTGGCACTTGCTACTCCGGGCAGGGTTGGCCAGTGTTTTTCTGTTGTGCTGGTTTAATCCCCAGTCTTTGGTTCTGTGCCAGGGCTTAAGTCTCTCAGTCATCCCGCTTCTCCTCCTTAGAAACCAGCCTCTGCTTGTATGTTTGGCACAGCATCTCTTGTGGGAGAGTGTTTCCTGTTCCTCCCCGGTGGTAGGAGACCTGTAATTGCATTGGGATAGTATTCTGGGCTCAGGACCATTGCCTGCCCTTCCCTTGGGGGAAAGTTCTTTTTTCCTCTGCCTTTTCCCCAACTGTAATAGGTCATCTCTTGTTCCCTGGGGCCAACAGAATTTGTTCTCACCTAGTGATTTAAGGCTTTTCTTTTTGTAGAGAAAGATCTGGGCAATTTTCTGTTTTTCCTGCTAGAGCCACAATATCAGAGCTGGGCGAGTGTGTAGAAGTGAGGGGCATCGGAACCTCTTTCCCCCCCCACCAGTCCCTTTCTGGTGCTTCCCATTTCTTGTACCCAACCAGAAGCCAGGTGACAACGGAAACTGGAAGATATCATCCACAGGGATCAGCCTCTTAGGGCAAGAGCAAAGCAAAGAAGAGTGGGGACTGGAATAAGAGGTAGAGGAATGGAGACTCTAACAGCACACACACACACACACACACACACACACACACACACACAAATAATAATTTGAAAGTAAAAATTAATTAAGGCAAGAAATTCAAGAGGTGAGAGAGTGAAGAGACGGACCATTGGATCTGACTGGATCAGGAAAGTCATGGTCACAGAAAGCCTCGGATATGGTAAGAAAGAAAAGAGAGGCCCTGGTTCTGGGTGCCTTGCTGAGGGAGAAGGCTGATGAAGTGGGACTGAACGTTTGAGAGCACAGGAATGATGGAATGCCACGCTCAGGAAAGATGACAGAATCTAAAAGTTTTGAGACCTTGTCCAAATGGAGAGCAGCATCATAGATAAGGGTAGCTGAAGTGGGTTGACAGCATGGAAGGATTTGGGGGGGGGTAGTTTTCTTAGACCCTAATAGACCCAAGCATAAAGGCGAAACAGAATTAGAGAGTAGAACTTTGGCATCTGACTGTTCCCAAGAAGGGCAGGGATGGGATGGAAAGATCTGATGCCAAGGACAAGGAGAACAGCAGGTGTGGACAGGTGACAGGAGCTGGGAAGAGCTGTTTCACACTGTCCTGGCTCCGACTCCTGCTACTCCTGTCACTGTGGTGCTTGGGGCAACTTTCTGATAATAAAGCATCGTGCAGTGCACACCACGTGTTTCATCCACATTGAGTTTGCTTTTCTTGAATGATGGTCATTTAAGTCGTTTCACATTTTTCAATGTCATACATAATTCTATACCAAACTTCATCTTGTATATAGCAATAGGTATCATTTATTGTCAGGTTCGGTATGGTGGCTAGACTCTAAGCTGCCACCCATTCTCGACATTCATGGCTTTGTGTCATTTCCTGACATTGAGTGTTGGCAAGACTTGAGACTTTCTTCTAATGAGTTGAATATGACAAAGGTGGTGAGACGTCACTGTGTGATTTTGTTACATGGTATAAGACTCAGTCTTGCTAGCAAACTCATTGTGAAGACTTTCTTCCTTGCTGGATTTGAGGAAGTAAGTGGCCTTTAAGAGATGAAGGGGCTTCCCTTCAAGAGCCCACAGTGCATTCTTCTGCAGATCTGTCTTCAGCCAACCATGGCGGACACCTTGATCATGGCTTTGTGAAGGGCCCATTTCAACTCCTAGGCCGTATGCGATAAGAGCTATGTATTGTTTTAAGCTATTCAATTGGTGGGATTTTGTTATGCAGCAATACAAAATCTAACATGCTCTGATAAATTCCTTGTAGATATTATCTGAATTAATTTTCACAAAAGCCTTAAGAGGTTGATGGTTTTATTACTCATAAATAAGGAAACTGAGGTTCAGGGAAGTTAGGAAAACGGCCAGAATCATGTAACAAGTAATGTGTCAGATTTTTTTTTAAACCTTTATTTATTTTATGTGGTGCTGAGGATCGAACCCAGTGCCTCACACATATTAGGCAAGTGCTCTAATACTGAGCCACAACCGCAGCCCTAATATGTAAGAATTTGAGGACAGACTTTCAACTCTACACCCTGTGATCTTTTATTATTATTATTATTATTTTAATATTTTTTTAGTTGTACATGGATGCAGCATCCTTATTTTGTTGATTTAATTTTATGTGGTGCTGAGGACCTAACCCAGTGCCTCACACATGGGAGGCAAGCGCTTTACCACTGAGCCACACCCCTGCCACCTATTATTACTTTTTTTAAGAGAGAGACTTTCACTACGTTGCCCAGACTGTCCTTGAACTCCTACAGAGCCTATGGGCTCAACCTGTCTTTCATAGGATTTCCAGATTTGTGGCTTTGGAAATGCAATACTAACCTTTCAAAAATTTTATATGAGCTTGTGATTTTGCCCACAGTGGACAGGGCATCTATTTCTCAACATTTTTACTAGTATTTGCATTTGTTACAAAAATGATAACTTTACAAGAAAACAAAACCATAATTTCTAAAATTTGCTTTTCTTTGGACAGGTCAGATTTTTGTTTTCTAGTTATATAATTTTCCGCTCTCATAAGTGGTCCACTTTTGGACAGTACCTGCTGGGGTATTCCCACAAGAGGGGGAACCAATGAACCATCTCCAATTTTCATGTTCTCAAGTAAGAAAAAAAATTAGATTAAATTAAACTATATGAAATAGCCAAAGAACTGACATGAAATGGCATTTTACTGAAATGACTTGGCAAGCTCAGGACTATATTCCAGGTAAGTAGCCTAAAGCTACTGAGGATATCCAAGAAAAACTCATTCCTATCTCAGGGAGGGTAGTCTTTCTATCTCCGAATGAACTCTAGTTATCCACACAAAGTCTTTTTTCTTTTTCTTTTCTTTTCTTTCTTTCTTTCTTTTTTCTTTTCTTTTCTTTTTTTTTTTTTTTTTTTTTTTAGTACTGGGGATTGAACGGGGGCCTCGCTCTATACCTGAGCTATATGCCCATTACCGCCACAAAGTCATTTACTAGTATATATTTTCTATGTTGCTGGGTGAATAAATTCTAGATCTCTGTAATTAACTTTTCCCCCACTATACTTTTCTGAAAAACCCCATCCCACAAATTGTGCTTCACCCAGTAGCAGTCTGAATATGCAAATAAAACAGCAACTAAGTTTAGAAGGCAAGATTTTTTTTCGATGGATTTAAATTTGTCTTTTCCCTCCAGGGATCCCAAAGTTACAAAGTTTTGCAAATTTATCCAAGAAGGAAATACACAAGTATTTCTGTGGTAATTTTCCCATGGAATTATTATCAGGGAGCAGATGCTTTCTCTTTTTGAATGAGGACAGAGAATGATTGCAGTTAATAAAATCATAAATTCCAGACACTTCTCAATGAGGATGGAAATAGTTTGTGAAGACACTCATTTTTAAAATTTTTTTTTGTAGTGCTGTGGTTGCTGCTGAGTTTAATGAGAAAAATAATTAGCATTGTAATACCCAATTTTTTCCTAAACTTTAAAAAATAATAAATCCCTAGTCAGTTAATTAATAAGATTGATCACAATGCTTTTGAAATCAGAAATCTAGGACACATAATTACTGTGAATATATTTGTGAAAACAAACATTATCTCTACCAGCCATGAATGTTTCATGACTGAGCGACCTTCCTACCTCCCTAGTTCCTTCAAGAGATTGGCCCATGATGATGAAAATGATGATGGAGAAGATAAAGCTGCTATTGTGGATAGCTACAAATTATTAAGAACTCATTTTGTACCAGGAATATCACATCATTTAATTTTCACCACAACCATATGACTAAGGGCTATTATTACTCCCATTTTATAGATGAGGAAATCAGGCTCAGAGAGGTTGTAAGTTGTTCAAAGTTGCATGGCTGGTGAGTGACAGGCTCAGGTATATTTGCTTCCAAACACCACTGACTTTGAGACTAAGTCATACCAACTCTTGGGTTATTCATTTATTTATTCAAATTAGTTACACATTATACATAAATGGAGTATGACTTCTCATTCTCCTGGTTGTACATGATGTGGAGTTATACCAGTAATGTAATCATATGTGTACATAGGGTAATAATGTCTGATTCATTCTACTATCCTTCCTACCACCATATGCCCTCCCCTCCCTTCACTCCTCTCTAATTCAAAGTACCTCTATTCTTCCCTAGCCGCCCCCCCTTATTGTGAATTAGTATCCACATATCGGACAAAACATTTAGCCTTAGGTTCTTTGGCATTGGCTTATTTCACTTAGCATGATATTCTCCAGCTCTATCCATTTACCAAGCAAATGCCATAATTTTATTATTCTTTAAGTCTGAATAATGTTCCATTGTGAGTATACACCACATTTTCTTTATTCGTTCATCTGTTGAAGGGAATCTAGGTTACATAGCTTAGCTATTGTGAATTGAGCTGCTATAAACATTGATGTGGCTGTGTCACTGTAGTATGCTGATTTTAAGTCCTTTGGGTGTATGCTGAGGAGTGGGATAGCTGGGTCAAATGGTGGTTCCATTCCAGATTTTCTGAGGAATCTCCATACTGCTTTCCAGAGTGGTTGCACCAATTTGCAGTGTCACCAGCAATGTACGTTTTCCCCCACATCCTCACCAACACTTATTGTTGCTTGTATTCTTGATAACTGCCATTCTGACTGGAGTGAGATGGAATCTCAGTGTAGTTTTTATTTGCATTTGTCTAATTGCTGAGATGTGAACATTTCTTCATATATTTGTTGATGGATTGTATTTCTCCTTCTGTAAAGTGTCTGTCAGTTCCTTAGCCTTGGGTTAGTTTTTGAGCTACTCATACCTTGATTCTTGTGGACTTGACCAAGACAGGATCACTTCTGCTTTTTCTCTTCTTTGTCAGGATCAACGTGCAGACATTTCTTTGGCACCCAGAGATACAGAGTTGTCTGCATTAGGCCACTGAAGCTCTGTAACGACTCAAAATGCTTGTGAATTGAAGATATTGTTTTTATCCCAAGTGTGCTTATATTATTAGATGCTACAAGCGGCTTTCTGGGAATCAAATGTTCCTTTTCCTTGAAAAGATGATAAACTTAACTATTTAGCTTAAGCTCCATACCTCTCAACCAGGAGAAATATGGTCACTTTTGCAGGGAGTTTTTGGTTTGTGCAGAATGAACTTAGCACTGGGCCATGGTGGTTCTCTCTATGGCAGAGCTCATGGGAACTGTCCATGGTGGTTCCTTGCAGAAGCCAAGGCCACATCTGGACCTTCCAATGTTAGACATGGTGCTGAATTTCTGGGTAGCTCTCTGTCTCTGTCTTTGGCTCGGTCTCTTTTTCTATCCCCTCCTTCCTTTCATATATGTGTGAATTAGTGAGATATTAATTTATTCCCTTCTATTTCATATTTTAAGATTCTAAATTTCTTGTGATTATAAGTAGCTATGTGTTTATCAATAACAAAACAATAAAAGAAAGCCCTTTTATGTGAAAGACCATGGGGTATTTACCTCATATCAGAAATATTTGTTGTCTTAGATTGAATACATCTTATTGTTAATCTTTAAATTCTAGTAATATAGGAAGACAAAAAGCACTCTACTTACAGTCCCACTCCAGTTCCTGAGTATTAAGAGTACTTTTTAAGGAACATTTTAAACAATAGAAACCACCTCACTGTGCTGACTATATTGCTGTTCACCTACACTTTTGGTGCTCCTGTCTAAGGTGTCACTGACTATGGGAAAATCATACATCCCTGCCCTGCTGAACTCAGAAGTTGCATGACATGCTTTGGTCAATCAAATGTGGGTCACTTCTTCACAGAAGTTGTTAAGAGCCCACATGCATGGTTCACAATGCCAACTGACTGGTAACCTGAGTCCCAAGACAAAAATTAATAAAATCAGAGCAACAGATAACACTCACTGGATAAGCAGAACAAAGGAGAAACAAACTTTTGTTGATATAAGCCACTGGGTATTTAGAGCTATTTATGACCATAATGTAACCTAGTCTATCCCAACTCAGCCACTCATCCAACTGCCATTAGCTACCGCAAAACCATCTAGTGAAAAGGCAGCCACAAAATCAATTTCTAGTGACAATACACAGCAGACTTTCAACTTAGTATAATGAAATCTATGTGGATTACAAAACTCTCAGTGTTCTCCTTTTCTCTCTTTCTGGCTAGAGCCATCCTCTTTCCCACTCCAGGATATTCCAGATGGCACTTCAGACCCATTTCTCAACTATCTGGAAGACACTTGTGGTGTCTAGAGTGCCAAGGAGGAGCTGGTGGAGGTAGCGAGGAGAATTCCAGTCACTGTGTACAATATTTCTCTTTAAAAAATAACAAAGTTGCCTAAAATCAAAATGAAAGTTTAATTGCACCTAACACTAACCTAAAATTAAAGTAATTTCTTGTTTTCTCTTTCACTGTGTTTACTTGTTAGAATGAATGGAAGCTTTAGATTTTTTATTGGGATCCCCTAGAAACATTCTGAAACAGAGATGCATGGAGAAGGACTTTTTTGGTGGGGGGAAGTTATACGTTTAGGGTATATGCCCCTAAGAACTGACTTCTGGAAGGCAGGATTGGTCAGAGTAAGGAGCTAACTAGTAACACAGTGACTGAGGCCTCAGCTCACTACGTGGGGAGACCGGAGGTGGAAAAGCCTTTCATGGTTGTCTCTCATGGAGGCCAAGGAGTTTGGCCTTCATAACCTGGAATCAACCCACCATGGTCGTGGCCTGCCCTCTGGGAAAGGGCCTAACTTTGAGCAAGGCATAACTCTGGATGAGGACAATGTTCAGTGAGAGGTGCCGCTGTGAGCTGCTAGCGGATGATACTCTCAGCAGCTGGGAATGAGTTCATTGAAGAGATCTGGGTGGAGTTCCATAGAATCTATTTGTTATGATTTGGATATGAGGCATCCCCTTAAAGCTCCTGAGTTGATACAGGAATGTTTAGAGGTGAAATGATTAAATTATGAGACATGTAACCTAGTCAGTGGGTTAATTCACTTGATGAATTAGTAATGTGGAAGGACTACTATACTGTGTGGTAACTGTAAGCAGGTGGGGTGTGGCTAGAGAAGGTGGGTCACTGGGGTGTCAGAAGATGATGAACTATCTCTGCTTTTCAGCTGCCATAGCTGAACAGCTGTCCTCGGTCACATCCTTCCACCATGAGGTTCTGCTTTACTTCAGACCCAGAGCAGTGGAGTTGGTCAATCGTGGACTGAATCTTGGAAGCGTGAGAGGAAATAAACTTCTCCTCCGTTAAGTTGTTCTGGTCAGGTATTTTGGTCACAGTGTTGAAAAGCTAACATGACATTCCAGCCTAACCTTGCACCATTCAGATTGGCTTGATTCTTATCGTAAGTTTGTCTCTCTGGAAACACATTTCACAGGATATGGGTCAGTGTTATGTTCTGGGCTGTGAGGATAAGTGGGGCCCACCTTACTTCCATCCCTTGGTCTCCTGACTCCATATTTCCTACCTGTTGGGAACGTATCTCCCAATACTAAAAACTTCCATTTTTGTCATCTCCGATTTTGTATCTCATCTCTGTGTTTAAGAGGTTGTTCTGCCATCAGGCCCCTGCTTTTTAGACGTAAAAGGAACAACAGATGCCACATCACGTTCCCAATGCTCCCTCTTCTTTCCTGGAGAGTAGCTCTTTTATTCTGAGGCAGTGCTATCTGGTATTTGATACAGGAGGATGAAAACTCAGCAAGGTCTCACTGAGCTAAATTTCTACAGGCAGGAGGGGCAAACTTACATCCAAAATATGTATTTTAATTTTAGACAAGATAAATTTCTGCCCCTTTCAGTGTGGAAATATTCAGACGCCCTCCATGAGGAGTAGTGTCATGTCAGGACACTTAGTTCCGTTGTGGGCAGCGAGGACATCATAAGTGCAGTAGCTAGATCAGCTTTGGTGAGTGATCATCCATGCTGTTGGGTTCCTGCATAACCACATTCCTGCTACCCTGACTGTCAGTCATGAGCCCATTTTACCAGCCGTATGATGGTCAGAGGCTGGCTGATGTCAATTGGCCAATTATTCTGTCGACTTGGTTGTTTAGTACCTGTTCTATTGTGGGTGATCTACATGGGGTGTTAGCATGAGATATATTGACATTTTTGCCCATCCCATAAATACGTATGTTTCTTTCCCAGATGTTTTTTTAAAAATATTTTTTAGTTGTAGATGGACACAGTACCTTTATTTTATCTATTTATTTTTATGTGGTGCCGAGGATGGAACTCAGGGCCTCACATGGGCTAAGCAAGTGCTCTACCACTGAGCTACCAACCCAGCCCTCCCAGATCTTTTGAATGTGACATTCAATTTCTCTTTCCAAGCCCCTGACAAATCAAGCTATTGCCCACACCTCATGAGTTCATATATATTCTTACTTCAGGCTAATTCTTTCTTCTTCCACACAAAGTAGAAGGCTAAGTGTGCTGCCTAGAACTTTTCCAATCAGGAGGATGTCCCTGCTTTTCAGAACCCTTATTAAGTGGTGTTGTAAAGCAGCAGCATGCATCCTACCCACAAACCATAATAAGTCTACTTTCTTCCTCTTTCAAGTGGGCACAAGCTTTCCTACCCTCAGGTACACATAGGCGTGAGCTAAAGGAGAGGGGTTCCAGGCTCCCTGCTTGTGCTACTTGCTTGTACCCTCAGGCTCTTCTTGTGACTGATCCTGTATCTACCACTTCTGTCTTATCATGGATTTCTCACCTTTGACAGAACCTACCTCTTGATGGGCATCTCTGATTGCATGGGCCACTTGGTGTTTTATGCTCTATCTTCTCTAAGATGAGATTCTTTATCCCTATTAAGGCTCAGTAGTAAGCTAATCCTTCTTTTGGATAGTGCATAGCATAAGCTTCTTTGCTGCAGATGTCATGGTCTTGTTCAAAACTCTCAGGGCTCTACATTGTGATTCTCCTATTGTGGCTTGCCATTAACTACCTCAACCGCATCTTTTCCTAGCACAGACACTTCAAATATTACAGAGACTACTGGGTTGAATGGTTCAAGAAGCACAAGCACTTACTCCTCAGCCTGAATCTGCTATAGAGCATTTTCTTGCTCAGGGTCCCACCTGAATCTGTCATCCTGTGAGGCTACTGAATAGATGGGATGGAGCGATATTCCAAATGTGCCACATCTAGAATCTCATAAACTCCTACCAAATGAGCTTCATTTTTGTGGTGGGAGATAGGGAATGAGAACACTTATTTATTTATTTATTTATTTTACTTTGGAGAGGATGTTCTAGCATGTCCTGGACCAATGTAAAATCTTCACTGGCATGGTGGTACTCTGCATCTTTGTAGGATTTCTTTCTCTCCCTCTGGAGTACCTTTGGAGTCTTACCATGCTCCAATATACTTTCTACCTCTTGGTCTTCAGTTCTGAATAGCATGACATTATTGATATAGGGGACCATACTTATACTCTTTAGCTTCTCCAGACAGTCTAGGTACCTTCTGACTGTATCATGCCAGAAGGCAAGAGAATTCACATAGCCCTGGATCAACCATAACTACATACAGTTTTCTGCCCTATGTGAATGGGAATTTACTCGCACTCTCCTTCCCAGTAGGAATGAACAAGAACATAGCTGTCAGATCAATGACCATCTTCTCTGTGCTGGAGCCCACGTCAACCTGCTCTAACAGAGATACCTTAACTGCCCACTAGTTGGTTGATTATTATCATCTGCCATGTTCCATCTGGTCTATTGAGGCCAGATGAGAAGTGGGTATGACAGAACCACTACCCCTGCATTCATTATAAGTTTTTCAAGTTGGTACTAATTGGTGGTGTTTTCCTATGAAGCTGTCCTATTTTTTATATATTTTTTGGTCAGGGGTTTGGGCACTTTGACCTTTTTCCTTACAATACATACCCCACAGGTAAAGAAACCAATGTAAGTATTCTGTTCCAGAAACTGCCAAGCACATCCATTACACCTGGAGAATCGGAACACCAGGCCTAGCTTTCTGAACCCAGTGGGACTGTGAGCCAGACTTGGAACATGATTTGTAGCCTGCTCCTCACATGTCTCCACTCTAACTGGGAGCTACGAGAGTAATATGGGTTCCTGAGTGTTAATTTCAATATAGAAATTCTTAAAAGACCGAGTAGTCCCCTTTCTTCAATGCATAGCTATCCAAGTAAATAGAAGTAATTCCCTTTGGGGAAGACCTTGGGGGTTACTACTGAACGTACTTGCTGTAATGTTACAGGGTCACATTCTTATGATCACAGTGATTAGTTCAGGAATGACCAAATGATATGCAATGATATAGTCACCAGGAATCCTGGGAAAGATACTCTTACTCTCTTTTTGGAGGATATGAAGGAGACAGGATATAGTTGCATGGATTGCCATACCCATCTATGACCACAGGGGCCAGAGGTTGGAGGCAACCTGAGGAAGTGAGAGCAGAAATGGAGGAAATGGGGAGTATATCCTGGTGATATTGAATCCTAGATCAAGTTGCACTTAAAGCCACACTGAGGTGAGCCACTATATTATCTAGTTATTAAATGGTTTGAAACATTCTAACTGGTATATCAAAGGCCATATTTGTGAGTAGGATGAAAAGGAGAGTTCCTATGGATTCTCATGTCAAACCAGAGCAATGGTTTGGTCAAGGATAATCATATAACAGAAAACTTAGGGAGTTTTCCAAACCACTCTTGCTCTCTTTCTCTACTAGGAATCATTCTAGAATCTCTCTTGACAGGTGTGTGTATGAGTATGCATGTGTGCATTATGCACGAGTATGAAAACTTAAAAACCATGATTCTGATGTCACTCAACCCAACCGTTGGTCCCCTTGGACTAACAATAGAACAGATTCTGCCATGCATACTTCTGCCTTGAATGACACAATGTCTTGTTAATTCCATGGGGAACTGATTGTGATTGAGGGCCCAACAGAGGACCCCACTTGCAAACTGTTTTAGTCAGCTTTTTTTGCTGCTGTGACACTAAGACCTGACAAGAACAATTTTAGAGGAGAAAAAGTTTATTTGGGGGCTCACAGTTTCAGAGGTCTCAGTCCATAGACAGACTGCTCCACTCCTCGGGAATCAGGGTGAGGCAGACCATGATGGCAGAAGAGTATGGTGGAGGGAAGCCTCTTACCTGATGATCAGGAAGCAGAGACAGACTCCACTCACTAGATACAATATATATATATATATATATATATATATATATACTGTGAGCCCCCAAATAAACTTTTCCTTCTCTAAAATTGTTCATGTCAAGTCTTTTAGTCACAGAAAAGCTGACTAAAACACTAAGGATATTCAAAGTGTTGAATGCTTATCCACTCTTGGGCTTCCTGGGCTCTTTCAGCTTCCCTTCCTTGGAGAGAGCCACCCCATGCTCTCTTCCTTCCTTTCATGCTCATCTCTCATCTTAGGACTTTGTTCAGATTGGTCTTTTAGGCCTATGCTCTTATTTAGCCAGAGAACTAAAGAATTCCAGGTAGGAATTCACAGTCCAATTCCCTCTGACAGAACTGATTACAAGGATGCAGAAACAAAAGGCTGGATATTTAAAGCAATGAGTGGGAAGTGAGTACTAAGGACACAGGGCCTTTGAAACCTGAAGGGCTGGCCCCTCTGCCCCTTCCCACAGTGTTGCACACCAATCTCTCTCCTTTCTCTTTTCTCTTCCCAATGGAAAGGTTTGGTTAGGATTTTGTGAGGCTGTTTTTCCTGTTGTGAAGCCCATGAGTTCTTGCTGCCCTTTAGTGCATCAGGACCAAAAAAACATGGCTTCCAGGAACAGGGAAATAGGTATGCTCTAGGATCACACTTGAACCACAAAAGCAAAACAGGGACACATCAAAGAGCAACACCAGGAGCAGAGTATCCTCAACTGAAATGCACAATTAAGCAATTAGGTTCTCTCTGAAGAAATTCTTCCAGCTGCCTCTGATGGGTAATGGTAGCTGGCTGGAAAGAGTGGAGGGGCAGGCACTGAGAGAGAAGAGAGAAAGTGATTATAGATAATTGTTTCTTAGCTTCTCTGGAGAGAAAAGTCTCTAAAGTTCTAGAATGCTGTTTTGATATTTGAGAAAGACTTAGGGAGCAGCGCCTAAGAGCAGGACACTAACATGGGCCTATCTGTGAAAGATGTCATTACATTTTTGAGAGAATTATATATTTGGGACGACTTTCAGAAGTTCCTTCAGCCATAAAAGCTGCTAGGTGGCCCAGAGACTGAAGAATAGGTTCATATGATGAGGACAGCTGAACAAAAAGTACAACAACAGCATAGTCATTTGACTGGACCCATTTTCACTGATATTTTTCTTGGCTCAGTCTTCTCTGCCAGATCATTTACAATTCAGAAAGTTCTTCAAGAGTTAACCTAGGCACAGATCATTGCCAGGGTGGGTGGCTCAGCAATTTTTTTGAAACATGATCACTGCTAGAATCTTCTCTATTAATTATAATGGGTGGAAGATTGGCAGGAAGTTTATCCCTTTTGTGCACATCTTGGGAAAGATTATCTGGAAATACTTAATTCTTGTATGCAGGCCATAGTTTCATGGCACTTTGTATGTTGTATTGCTTTTAGTTAGCAATATTGAATACCAAAATATGAGTCCCTTGAAAGTTGAAATGACATTATATCCTACTATTAATAATTTTTAGTTTTTTTTAGGTGATTTTAATTTCTCCTTTGTGTTATATGTACTTTCTAATTTTCCTAATTTTGCATTTTAAAAGCTAGAGATATTGTAAATTATTTATTTAATCACATATCATTCATTCCATAACATAAACTTTACCCGTTCAAAGTGTCCTGTTCAGTTGTCTTTAGTATATTAGCCAAATTTGACAACCATCATCACTATAGAATTCCAGAACATTTTCATTGTTTTCACCAAAGAAACCCTGTACCTATCAGCAGTCATTCCCTAGGCCTAGTCAGACTTGGGCAACCACTAATCTGCCACATGGGATACCATCCTCAACTAGCCAAAGTCATAGTCTCTGTGAGTCCCTGCTTTGACTCCATTGTCCATTACCAGACAATGTCTTTGCCTTTGGGGATTAGGTGCCACCAGTTGGCTGCTGTGCTTTGTCATTCTGAAGAGTTGGCTTGATAAAGTGGTAGAAGAGCCTTTTGAAGATTCAGTTACAGCAACATACAGTGGCAATGTGTTGGGGCAGTAGCCTCCAGATTTCTCTACATACTCTATGATGTGGTTCCTCTCATAGCCAGAATTCGAGTCCAGCAGTCAAAAAGTAGAAATAGAAGCTGATGATCCTGTAGCAAAGTTTTTGCTTCCATCCCCACATTCTTTGGCTCTGCTCATCCAGGGGTTTTAGTTTCAAAGGGAGGAATACTTCACCAGGAGATACATTAATTAGCCATTGACATGGAAATAGAGACTGTCACCCTATGGCTCCATAGATAGGTAAAGAAGGATATTTCTGAAATATAGGTGATGCCTTAGGATATCTCTAAGTATTACCATGCCTTATGATTGAAGTCAATAGAAAACTGCAACAATCCAATTCAGATAGGATTATTAATGTCCTGGAAAGCAAGGCTTGGTTACCTCACAAGGTAAAGAACAATGGTCAGGGGCTGGGAATATAGCTCAGTTGGTAGAGTGCTTGCCTTGCATGCACAAGGCCCTGAGTTCAATCCCCAGCACCACCAAAAAAAAAAAAAAAAAAAAAAAAGAACTATGGCCAGTTGAGCAGTTGAGGTGCCTGCTAAGGGCAAAGGACATATGGAATGGGCAATGGAAGAAAATTATATAAACACTATGGCCAGGTAACCAGTTGCAGAAATGAGGACTGTGGTTGTTATGAGTATTTCTTCCTTATTTGTTATGAATGTTTGTAAATATATTAAGTAAAATATTTTAGCTTTCTTCCAATTTTTAACCCTTTATTATCTAACAAAAAGTGTGTTAGTAGCAGATTAACCATATCACAGTATTTAAGTTACAAGACATTAAGGGAGAATAATGAAGCGTGAACATCACCTAGGGACTTTGCATCCTCTTCTGGGAAAAGGGTTAGCTTGATTTTGGTTGTACGTAGGCTAATTGTGTAATATAAAGCAAAAGGTTAATTTGTTGCCTTTACTTGGAGATCTATGATTTTAGGAGATGGTGTAGAGTCCAGTTGACAAGGAGTGGACTGTGAAGGTCTTTTTGGCATGTCAACTACTCTGGGCTAAAAATTCCTGGTACCTAATCAGACACCCATCTGGGTGACACTGTGAAGCTATTTCTTTAGATATGATTAAAGTTCATAGCCAGTTGGCTTTAAACAAGGGAGACTGCCCTTGATGACCTGGGTGAACCTGACTCAGTCAAGGGCAGAGCTGAGGTTTCCAGCTGCTTCCTCCTACCTCCAGGAATCCACCCTGCCCTTCCTTCTGGCCTGTCCTATGGTCCCTAGATGGCTAGGCAGCTCCCGTAATTGAGTAAACCACTTCTTTGCAACAAATCTATCCCTGTATCTCTCCTCCAGGTTTTGCTTCTCTGGTCAAATGCTGACTAAATGAGCTAAAATGATATTTATAAAATGTTAACAATAATTATTTCTTAGGAATAAGATGGATTTTAGGTGCTGTGTTTTGCTTGCTTTGTATATTTCCATTGTTTCCAAGAGTTTTAAAAGAGAACTTTAAAGCAAAGACAGTGTTTAAAAATCAGCATTTTAAATAAAAATAGTAGTTCAAAGGAAGTGAGTTTACAAAATTACCTAAAGCTTAGTTCTGTTCACAAAATATCTCACAGAACTCTAGCACTCTCTAGAAACTTAGAGAGTCTAAAAACACAACGTAAGAAATGCTTTAGGGTTGGAATGTAGCTCAGTGGTAAAGCATATGCTTAACATGTACAAGGAGCTGGGCTTGGTGCACGCCTGTAATCCCACCAGCTCCGGAGGCTGAGGCAGGAGGATCACAAGTTCAAAGCCAGCCTCAGCAACTTAGCAAAGCCCTAAGCAACTCTGTGAGACCCTCTCTGATAAAATACAAAAAAAAAAAAAAAAAAAAAAAAAGACTAGAGATGTGTCTCAGTGGTTAAGTGTCCCTGGGTTCAATCACTGGTACAAAAAAAAAAAAAAACAAAAAAACCCAAATATGTACAAGGCCCTGTATTCAATCTCCAGCACCATAAAAAACAAAAAACAAAAAACTCACAAACAAAAACAACAACAACAACAAAAATAAATAAAAGCCTCTAAATGAAATAAAAAACAAAAAAACTTTGATTTTTTTCCATAGAATTGAATTTTAAAAATCATTTATACTGTAACCTATAGCATCTGTCTTGTTTCTCAAATGTCTAATTAGCTCTGGGGCCCTATCTCACTCCTCCTTTGCCTTATTTTTGTTGTGATCGCATACAGTGTACCTCCCTGTCAATGCTTTTTAATTAATAAATACACCACTTATGTGTAAGTATGTATGTTCTAACTTCCCTCAAATAACATTTATTTTCTAATAATTTACCATAATGACTACTTCACCTCTTTAGTCTAGGTTATTAAGCACTTTCATTTTCAAACATACTAAATACTAAATTATTGCATCCATATTTGCTTTATTTCATTAACAATAATACACATACTATATTTGTTTTTATATAGCTAAGATATATAAATGTATTTAACATTTTGTACTTTGCTGCTTTATTAATAATATTTCAAGCCAACATAACCTAGAGTCAACATTATCCATAAACCTGTCTTCTTAATGATTATGGAGCAGTTCATCTTGTAAATATGCCAGAGATTGCTCATCCGTAGCTCTATTTTTGGACATTTGGGCTGTTTCCAGTTTTTCCCTGTTATAAATAATGTGACTGTGAAGGCTTGTTTAGACCAGTGGCTTCTAAAATTTTCTCTTTGGGGTCATTTCCTTAGGTCAATATCCCTAAAGATGAATTATTTGGAAAAAAGACACAAACAGCTTGTTACCCGCTGCCAAATTGCTTTCTAGAAAGATTGAAACAATTTACAACATCATCAACAATACATTTCCCTGAAGCCACATTCACATTGGATTTTTAAAATTATTATTTATTTTTGCTAAAGGGTCTAAAATGGCATCAGAATTGCTTTAAATGTGCATTTCCTTAATTGCCAGCAAGGCTGTGCTTTCTTCCATGTAGGGACACATCGTCTGTCTGTAGATCCATCTCTGTGCATGGTTCATCTTTACTTATGAAGGTTGACTTTGTGCTTGTATTAATTCTTTTTTTTTTTTTTTTTAATTTTATGTGGTGCTGGGGATCGAACCCAGGGCCTCACCCATGCTAGGCGAGCGCTCTACCCTTGAGCCACAACCCCAGCCCTGTATTAATTCTTTATAAGTAGCAATAAATTGTTTCTTTTTAATTTAATGTGTTGGGGTAGGAAGAATAATGACCACCCCAAAATGTTCAGACCCTACTCCTTAGAAGTTGTGAATAAATTACCCGACATGTCAAAAGGAGCCTCACTGATGTAACTAAGGATACAGGAGAAATTATCCTGCTTTATCTGGGTAGGGCCATTTAAATCACATAGATTTTTTAAAGGAGAGAACTTTTCCAGCCCATTTTGATAGAAAAATAGAACAGTTTAAAAATATACATAATATTGCTGGCTTTGGAGGTGGAAGAAGGGGGCCATGAACCAAGGAATGTAGGCAGGCTCTAGAATCTGGAAGAGGCAAGGAAATGGGTTCTCCCCTAGGACCCCCAGAAAGAGCACAGCTCTGCTGTCACCTTGATTTTAGTTCAGTGAGACTCATGTTGGGCTAGGAACCACAGAATGTGAAATGATACACTGTACCATTTTAAGCCATTAGGTTCATGGTCATTTGCTGTACCAACAGCAGACAGCTTATACATTTGGAGTATACAGTCAAGGCATTTTGCTCTGAAAGGGAGGAAAGAAAAGGAATAAAATTTCAAGTATTTACAACCCGTTTATCTAGAAACTTCCAGACTTCCAAATTGATCACGTCTCTCTTCAGATGTTTACTCCCATCTCTTGGTGAGGACAGTGCATTCCCTGGGAACGGAGTCTTACATCTCTGCATCTAGTCTGGTGCTAGGAGCAAAGCTGTTCATTATGTTCAAAAAATAAATAACCGAGGATGGGAAAAGACAAACTCTCTCTTCCCCCAGGATGGACAGAAACAGCATTTACACGACTGGTGCTTTGACCAAGGGGACACTCTCATGGCTGTGGGCACACTGTTTAGCCGTGTTAAGTTCATATTGCACTACCCGTTGTCACCTTTTGAGATGCCCTCTCAGCTTACTGTCCTGTGCCCTACAATACATGTGCCCTGGCTCTCTTTACAAAGGGAAAGATCGTATTCCTTCAGGGAGACTGCCAGGGTTTAAAAACAGCTTCTCACTCCTCCGAGTGTCAGTTGAGGTAACTAAGTCACGAGTCAGGAGTTCTTAATTCCTTTCAAATGTCCCGCTACCTTGCAGGAGTCAAATGACTAATCTGTGCTCCCTGGCCTGGTGGGAAGGAAGGGACTTTCCCATCCACCAGGAGTCAGGCAGGGGCAGATGACTCACTTGGGCCAAATATACATAAGCAGAAATGACATGTGCCAAGGTAGTTTGGGTGATGCTCCAGGGTTCCCATCCCCCTGGGTCTTGGTTCAGGTACCTCCATGACACGTCCCTGAGGCAAGGATTTGAATGCAAATAGACTGGGAGGAAACAGCAATAAGGGATTGGAAAAGTGAGATAAGCAAGAAAGGAAGCCAAAGAAGGGTGCATGATAAAGCCAGGAACTGCAGTTGGCAAATGGATCTCTACCCTACCGGGAACTTTGAGGGACACTATAGAACTCTCTTCAGAGTCCATTTTTACCATTATTGCTCTATGTCTCTAAAGAGCTTTTGCAACTGAAGCTGTGATATTTATCCACCAATTGCTTATCTATTGCTGGTTGAAAACTGCTTCTGGGCATAATAATTCTGCAACATTTCCAGAATTGCCTGTAAGCCTGCTCCTGCATCGAGACAACCACTGATTAGGGAAAAGGGTCCCAGGGGTCTGAAGACTTTCTTCTTCTCTCCAGAAAGAATAAGTCCACATGGAGATATTCAGCCCACATAGAGGATAGTGGCCCAGAATGTTTACCCAGATCTGTAGCCGAGTTTGTGAGAGCTATCACTGAGCTGTGAGGGTTTTTTATTAGCATATCAGAGTGTAATCCCGATTATTACAGAGCATAAATTGAGAATTCTCATGCAGATGGAATTTCAAAAACATTTCTTGATATCTCAGTTTCCCAGAAGAAGTTTCATCCATCCACTTCAATTTAGCAAACATTTATCATTGGACACCTGGTAAAGATAATTTCAAGTTGTAAAGAATCATGATGTGCATAGATTTCCTCATGTGACAGGTTATATTTTATGATTGTCTTGGGGAGGAATAAAAACAGAGAAGTTGCATGGCTAGGGCTTTTGGAAGACGAGGAACTGGTCCTTTACAGCACAATTCAATCTTAGCAACTGACTTATTTAGTTTTCCTCTAAGAAGAAAAATTGGTTGCTTTCTACACCACTACGTGACCATTCTGGTTCCCCAGCTACTCTCTGGAATCTCTGCACTCCCATAGGCTACCAACGCCTTATTCTTTATTCTTCCCTCTATGAAGTCTATGGGTCTCTTGCTTTGGTTATGGGTTCCATTGCCTCATGACCTCTGTTGATCCCTGACCTCTATAACTTCATGGCTTTTGCTTACATGTACATGAATTGCAGCCTCTTACTCTGACACCAACTGCTGGCTTCTTTTTTGTGTTTCCCATTAAAACTCTTCCTCTGGGCTGGGGATATGGCTCAAGTGGTAGCGCGCTCGCCTGGCATGCGTGTGGCCCGGGTTTGATGATCAGCACCACATACAAACAAAGATGTTGTGTCCGCAAAAAACTGAAAAATAAATATTAAAAAAAATCTCTCTTTAAAAAAAAAAAAACAAAACTCTTCCTCAGACGGTAGGATTGCTTTTGTTGTCATCATTGGCTGGATCCAAAGCTCTTTTCTCTTTGGTATCTGCTTTGAACAACTCATTGAACAAGGTGAGTTGTCTGGACTAATAAGCCAGGGAGACAGGGTCTTTTCAAGTCTTTTCTCAGGGTTTTGCAAGTAGAAGACACATATTGTCATTCATGTCATCATTAACTGTTGGTTTTTGAGCATCCAGGATGGGCCTGGCACTAGGCATTGTGGTTCGTTGCAGGGATCTATTGCATCTTCACAAACCACCTTAACATCTAGTAGCTTAAAAAATAATCTTTTGCCAGGTGCGGTGGCACATGCCTGTAATCCCAGTGTCTCAGGAGGCAGGAAGATTTCGAGTTCAAAGCCAGCCTAGGCAACCTAGCAAGGCCCTCAACAACTTAGCAAGACCCTTTCTCTAAATAAAATATTTAAAAAAGAAAAATGGCTAGGGATGTGGCTCAGTGGTTAAGCATCCCTGGGTTCAATTAGTAGTACCAAAACAAAACAAAACAAAACACCAGTCATCTTTTATTTTCTCCCATAATTCTTCAGGCTGACTGAGCTCAATTTGAAGGATGGAATCATCTGAGTACTCAGCTGCATTAGAACATCCCAGATAGCCCCCATGGCTTATAGTTGGTACTGTCTTTTGGCTGGGATCTTGGCTGAGTCTGTCAAATAAGATTCCTCAATTTTTTACCATGTAGTCTAAGTATCTTGGGCTTCCAAAGTAAAGTTGCTAAGAGGAAGGAAATGGACACTTACAGCCTAAACACAGGGACTTTAGATTCTTCTGTTCTACATTTTTGGTCAAAATAGTCACAGGACCAACTGAGACCCAAGAGAGACCCAAGCATTTTGGTGGAGCAGAGGAATATGCACATAGGCAGGGAAGGAATCAGTTATGCCAGTCTATGGATAATATCTCCTGCAGTCAGCCCCCTGGCCAAAACAGTGAGTGTCTCTTCCACGTGCAAAATTGTACTCGTCACTTCTCCAAAAGTCACATTCCATTTTGGCATGGATGCAGAGGCCAGAAGCTCATCATGCAGGTCAAGTCCAAATATAAAGAGCTCCTTGAGCATGTCTTTTGCTGCAGCTTCTCAGGTACAGTTCTTTAGGTACAGAGATCTTTAAATTAAAAAGGAAAGTTATTCATACACTCAACACATGATAGTAAACCACATTCAGGATGACCACAGTGGACATCTCTGATTCAAACTGACGGGAGTACAAGAAGACAGGCGAGAGCCTCTCATACAGGATCTGTGTATAAAAAGTGAGAAATCTACTCAAAAAATTTAGCAACAGTGATTGGGAAGGTGGCTCAAGTGGTAGTGCGCTCGCCTGGCATGAGTGTGGCCCGGGTTCGATCCTCATCACCACATACAAATAAAGATATTGTGTCTGCCGAAAACTTAAAATAAATAAATAAATAAATATTTAAAAAAAAATTTAGCAACAAAAATCCAAATAACCCCATCAATCAATGGCCTAAAGAATTGATCAGACACTTTCATAGAAGGAGAAATACAATCCATCAACAAATATATGAAGAAATGTTCACATCTCAGTAATTAGACAAATGCAAATAAAAACTACACTGAGATTCCATCTCACTCCAGTCAGAATGGCAATTATCAAGAATACAGGCAACAAGGAGGATGGCGAGGATGTGGGGAAAGGCACATTCATACATGGCTGGTGGGACTGCAAATTGGTGCAACCACTCTGAAAAGAGGTATGGAAGTCCCTCAGAAAACTTGGAATGGAACCACCATTTGACCCAGCTATCCCACTCCTCGGCATATACCCAAAGGACTTAAAATCAGCATACTACAGTGACACAGCCACATCAATGTTTATAGCAGCTCAATTCACAATAGCTAAGCTATGTAACCTAGATGCCCTTCAACAGATGAACGAATAAAGAAAATGTGGTGTATACACACAATGGAATATTATTCAGACTTAAAGAAGAATAAAATTATGGCATTTGCTGGTAAATGAATGGAGCTGAAGAATATCATGCTAAGCAAAATAAGCCAATGCCAAAGAACCAAAGGCTGAATGTTTTCTCTGATATACAGATGCTAATTAATAATAAGGGTGGGAGGAAGAATAGAGGTATTTTGAATTATACAGAAGGGAGTGAAGGGAGGGGAAGGGGTGTGGGGGTAGGAATGATAGTAGAATGAATCAGACATTATTACCCCATGTGCATACATGATTACATGACCAGTGTGATTCCATATCATGTACAACCAGAATGAGAAGTTATACTCCATTTAAGTATCATGTGTCAAAGTGTCATGCATAATTAATTAGAAGAAAATTTTAAAAACATTTTAAAAAGTGGGAAGTCTGGGGACATCACAGTGGGAATACGGGTGAGTGGAAAGAAACTGCAAGAATGAGCCTGAAGAGCAGGTCAGGATGCGTTTGTGAAGGGCATGTGAGGCAGATGATGTGGAGTTTGACCTTTATCATGGAGGTGATTTGGAATTAGTGGAAATATAAAAGAGGATTCCTGCCCTTCACACAGTCATCTTTTGGAAGAGTTACTTAGACCTTAGTTTGGAGACAGGACTGGGGAAGGCAAGGTGTCAAGACTTGGGATATGGAAAAAGTCTCCTAGTAAAGAGAAGAGGGGATGAAGGCTTGAACCTAGAGACATTAGTGTTTTGTCTTGATGGCACCAAGTTATCAGTAGAAAAAAATGAGCTTATGCCTAAAAACTTGGCTCTGGAATTAGATAGGACTTTTCAAAAATCCACTTTTGCCTCTACCTGGTATTGTTCCTGGGCAAGGGTTCCTCCATCTCTTGGCCTCAGTTTCACTTAGCATGAGCCTGGCATGGAGCAAGCAGTCCAAAGCCCTTAGCAGCAGTGATGGTGTGAAACATGGGTCCCCATGGGTCCCCACGGGTCCCCACAGGTCCACAAAGGTCCACATATATCCAAGCTCATTCTCAATCTTATTAACAATGGTGTAGTGGAAATAGCTTGGGATGTGGAAACAGAAGGGGCTAAATCGCAACACCACTGCTTGCTAGCTATGTCTTTTGGGAAAGACAACCAGCTTCTGTGAGCCTGTTTCCCTATCTATAAAATGGGGTTGGAGGGCTTGATGTCCTCACTGTCTCCCTACAGGGCTGTAGACAGAGAGGTTCCAGGCAGGATAAGACACATGCAGACCCTGGGTAAGTGATGAGACTCCAGCTTCCAACAAAGTGTTGATCATCTGGGATGGTCTTTACCGCTGCTATTTAGCATGATTTAATTCCTTGCTTTGTTACTTCTGAAGCATCATTTAAGTTCCAAGACTACCAAATGAGGAAATCACAAACCAAAAGAGAACATTTCACAACCAAAGCAAGTCCCACTCAGCAAACTGAATTCTCCTCCAAACTCTCTGTGGCCCCTGTGATGACTCAGGACATCCCCCTCAATAGCACCACAGGGCTGCACCCAGATCAGGCAGGGGTGTGTATGTCTTGGAAAGCTAGACAGGGAACAAAATGTACATAGGCTGTGCACCCTGTTGTGCCCAGAGCTGATGACCTAGCTTGACAAGGTCAGATTTGTGCAGTCTCTGACCTCTGAATGCCAATGAAAGCTATGCTAAGGCAAAGAAATGCTGTCAAATCCACATTTCAATATTTGAGAATTACCTCACTTTAGCTACACTGATATTTTGCATACCAGGTTCGCTGCCTAAGACTCACTTGGGGGCACTTATTAGCAATTTTATTCATTCAACAAGTATTATATCTGTAATGTGTACTTGAACTAACACATACTCTAGGCATGGGGATACAGCAGTGAACAAAACTAAATTCTGGATCTTCTGGTGATAACACTCAAATGTAGGGCTATTGTTGGTAGGCAAAGACATAAATATGTCATATGTCAGGTGGTCACAGTGCTATGAAGAAAAATAAATCATGGAGAGAGTCATAGAGATGATGAGGATGGGGATATTATGTTAGACTAGCAATCAGTCTGATAAGATAACATATGAGCAAGGCCCTGAAGGAAGTGAGAGAAAACAAATGAATATCTGGCAAAAGAGCCATTATGCAGAAGAACAGCACATGCAAAGGTCCTGAGGTGGTGCAGACTCATTTCCTTTTTTTTTTTCTTCATTAAGAAACAGCACTGAGATTAGTAATAAGGATGCATAAGTTGAGATTTAGAAAGAGCTAGGAGATGGGAGCAGGGATCTGAAGGCTGGGTGCAGATTATCAGAGACCTTCAGAAAGGCCACAGGAAGGATTTAGAATCTTATACTAGTGGGACAGGAAGACATGGAAAGTTTTGTGTAGATGAGTGATGTGATCCCATTTTAGTTTTAAAAGCTCACAGGGCAGACTGAGAGATCGAGGAAACAAAAACAAAGGCAGGGAAACAATACATACCCGTTGTATTTCATGTGGGAGATGATGACCACTTGGACTAGGGAATCCTGGGAGGATGCTGTAAATATACATATTTACATTACCTTCCCCTTCTATTCTGGTCCCAATTCATTAGATTTTGGGTGGGAACCAGAAATATATATCTATTTCTCTAGGTGAATCTGCGGCAGGACTGGGTTTTAAGACCAGTGACAGGGAGGAAAGCTCACACCTTCTGTCCCCCACACCCAGGCCTTCCCCTGGCCTCTGCCAGCCCTGCCTCCTCCTCCTCTCTGGATTCCTACCCCCAGGCTCCTTCTGCTGGCTCTGTTGAGCTCGTGTTTCCTTGGTCTGTCCTCCCTGGTTATTTCAGTGATTCTTCTGCCCTGGAGATTAACCTGCGGCTGAGCCTCCCTTTCTCAGTGCCCTTTGCTCTCATCTGGTCACTTCCTTGGCAGAATCCTGCCAGTGGTTCTGCTTTGCCTCCTGGGCACAGTCTAGTCCCCCAGCCCCATGCAGCCTGGTCCAATCTATCCTCCCACCCGAGGGATGTCCCATTGTGCCCCCAACAGTCACTCTCAGGGGATCACAAGGATTTATTTTGCTTCAGAAAGAGTATGTGTTTTCATTTCTGTGTCTTTCTTCTTACAATTAATTTCGTCACCTTGATTGATCTTTTTCCTTTCTGTCTTACCAAATTCCATCCATCCTGCAAAGTATCACACATTTTTTTTTTATTAAAAACCTATTTTTATGCTATGTGTATGGTGCACGGCTGTATAGTCTCAGCTACTTGGGGGTCTAAACAGGAGGATTACAAATTTGAGTCCAGCCAGGGCAAATTAGATCCTGTCTTAAAATAAAAGACAAGGCTGGAAACGTAACTTAGTAGATGGGCACTTGTCTAGCATGTGAGGTCCTTGGTTCAATCTCCAGTATTGCAAAAGGATGCACGTTTGAATTTGTGTAGGTGTGTATGCATGTACTGGGGATTGAACCCAGGGCAGTGTGTGTGTGTGTGTGTGTGTGTGTGTGTGTGTGTGTGAGCGCGCGCACGTATCTGTCAGTGGACACTTGGGTTGCTTCTACATTTTGGCTCTTGTAAATAACATCTCCATAAATTTGTATGTATAAGTATCTATTCGAGTTTCAGCCTCAATTTCTCTGGGCATATACCCAGAAGTAAACCTGCTGGATCATACGGCAATTCTGTTTAACTTTTTAAGAAATCACCATACCAACTTTCCACAATGTTGTATCTTTTTAATGACTATTTTATTCTATTTCATAATTTATTTATTCTATTATATGAATATATCATAGTTTAGTTAACCAGTCCTGTATTGATGGATATTTAGCTTTTCCTATAAAAATATTTCTAAGCTTTTCCTATAAAAATATTATGATAAAATTCCTTGGAAATGTTTATTTCAGTACATAGAGAGGTGCATCTATGAAATAAGCACAATTGCTGAGTCAGAGAATATATGAGTTTTTAATTTTGATAGACATTGCCAAACTTTTCTCCAGTTTAAACTCCTAGTTCCTAACTGGGCATGCCTGAAGTCTGGGTTTAGGACATTTTGACTTTTAATGCGCATAGTCTCACAGTGAACAGGTTTTGTTGGCGCTAGTTGTTTGTATCTGCTGATACTCACACAGCTGCATTCTCCAGAAGGGTCAAACCTAGAGCAGCCATGTGCAGGAGGGTACAAAATCCCCATGGAAAATGGCAAAGGTGTTTCTCATTCGGACAGTGTGCTCAGGCCAAGAATCTGGTTATTATTAGCAGCTGAATGTTCTCAAGGGGCCTTGAGGGCCTGGAAACCTCTATCTTCACTTAGGAACTTGTTATATTATTCCTGCTGGTTTATGTGCCTGTTGCCATTATAGAAACTTTCAAAGCGATAACTGTGTGTGAATGAGGACAGTCCAGACTATGATAAAGTCAGTCCTAAGTTGTATGATGGCTCAAACAAAAGAGCTAATTGCTGCTCTCATAACAGTGAAACGAGTGTTCTTGGTCATCAGGTGACTCTGTTCCATACAGTGCCAGGGATCTATGCTTCTTCCATCCTGTCCTATCCCCTAGGCCTTCATCTCCACCGGTATTTGTTCATAATAGTGAGATCTTCCTCTACAAATCTTTCAGGCCCTTGTAGGGCTATTTCCATTGCTGGCTCTATCATCTTTTGCAGTTGTAGCATTATCTATCCTTGCAAACTGGAGGTGAGACAAAGAGGACATGAAGGGTTTGCTCCTAGTTTTAAGAAGACTTGATCTGGAATTTCCACACCTCATTTCCTCTTGCATTGCATTATATTGTAATGAACTAGTCACGTGGCCACCAAAGTAGTTGTAGGGAGAGGAACTTGGAAATTTAGCTGTTTATTTGGGCAGTGGTTCTCAACTACGCCTGTGTTCTAAGTAAAGGGATAGATTTTTGGTAGACCTGCAGTCTTTGTCACGGTTGTTGTCTTTTCATCACTTAGATCAATGCCCCATTTTCACAGATACAGTTTCATGTATGAATTAGAAATTAAAGATCCCAGATCCTAATTTCTTCAGCTGTATCCTCCAGTTTCATAATCAACTCTTTAATTGTATCTAATTGGTATTTCAAACTATACAAGGGATTTCTAAATTTAGTTAGTGTATTTTTTTTCTTTTTTGGGGGGACTGGGAGTTCTATATATATTTTTTAAATCAGTTGGCTTATTCTTGAACTCTCATTCCATCACTATAATCTAAACCTCCTATTTTATTTCTTAATCCATTAAGCATGCTAATTTTAGACTCTGTGTGACTATTTTGGTGTCTGTGATCTTCACGATCTTCATTCTTCTTGGCACTTGAGCTAACTATTATTCAAGATGGCGTCTTTTCCTTGGTGCATGTAAACTTACTAAACTTGGAACTAGATTCCTTGAAGCCTGAATTTGGGGGCATTTCTCTCCACAGGAACTGGGTTTGCTATTTCAGGGTACCTGCCAGCACTTACAATCTGGAGCTATGTTAAAATTTATTCTTGGCTTTTTTTTTTTTTGGTTTTACAGGTAGGAAGGATTCTATCTCCAAACCTATGAGTGGACTAACTTGTGGTTATGGGTTCTTAATGGAGCTGTCAGACTTACATCTTTTATACAATAGGCTGAAGAAAACAGGCAAATTTTCTTTCATTACCCACCCCTTAGAGACATCTTTTTTCCTAGTTTACTTGTATACAGTGTCACTTTTGGGGGGTCCTGGATTGGTGCAAAGATCTGGTTCATTTTTTTCACTTTGTGTAATATTTCAACTTTATCTCCATGTAAGACTGAAACTATAATACCCCAGGGAAGCTACTAGTTCATTTGACTTCATGGTTTTCTCTTTATTTTATTTATTTATTTTTTGTCTCTGAGGATGTCTCTTATTTTCTGACCACTGTAGTACTACAGAAGAGATTTAAAAATATTTTTTTTTCATCTCATTTTATGAATCAGTCAAAGATATATGGGTATTATTAGTAGATATTGGGGAAATACCTAAATATAAGAGACATGAGTTTACAATTAAAATGCATTATAATGCTAAATTTTTGTTGTTTTTTACCAGAATTCTTGTGGAATTCTAAAAATATAAAAATAAGGAACTGTAATGAATTCTTTTGAGTTTTCTGGGTGAATACTCCTATCACATCTACAAATACACATACTTTTATCTTCTTTGTTTTATATTTTTGGAAATTTTTTCTCTCTCCTTTTTACTGTCATTGGTGACAACCTCCAGAATAACATGAAGTGATAGTTACAAAGGATGTCATTGTCTTCCTTCTTCATTCCCTTCTTTTCTACCTTTAATGGAAACATGTCTAGTGTCTCCCTATTAAGCAAATGCTGTAGTTGAGATCATGTTTTATTATGTTTAGAAAGTTTATGAGTATTATTAGTCAGATATTTTTTGTATAATGCAGAGTGCAGTTTAATTTTTGTAAAAGTCTTCAGCATCAATAGAATTGATTATATGATGTCTCTTTTAATCTATCAATTTGTTAGATTAAATTTATTAATGTAATGAATTATAATAGTAGATTTCCTAATACTAAACAATTGTTACATTCTTGAAATAAACTACACATGGTCATGGTATCTTTTTTTTTTTTTTTATGGGCTAGTGAATTCTGTTTGCACTGGTGTAATTCTGTTTCTATGTGTCTAGGGTTTCCCCGTTTAGCAAAGTGCTACCCTTGAGATCAGTGTCTGGTTAGGAATTTCCTGGGTGATCACAGGACTCTCCGCCCTGGCTGGTCAGAGCTCTTGTCTTTCTTCTATGTGTGAGCTCTGGAGAATTTCAGGTTTACATCTTCCTTGCTCTGTTTTGCTTTGCCTTATGAAATTTCACTCTGTGCATACACAACCCATCATTTATCAAAGATTCAAGCAGCTCCACATACTAATTTCCAAGTCTTCTTGTCTTCATATCTCCCTCTCATCCAGAACCCAGCGCATAACTTCCAGCTGCCTCAGTCTCCCCCAATTCTAATCTCCATATTTGCATTTCACTGAGATCACCAGGCTCTGTTGACTCTACTTAACCGTACCGGACCCTGCACCTGACTCAAGGTAAAGTCAGGGTCAGCATAAGGTTGGGGATTTAGCTTCTCTTCTCTGATGGATCAGTGTCCTGTGTTGCCTGTTGCCCAATGTCTGCAAGCAGGTGTTTCATGTATTTTGTTCAGTTTTCTGACAGTTCTTTTTTCTTCATCACCATTAGAAGCAGAATGTTTTGCTTTCTAACTATATTTATCCATTTCATTAGTTGCTACAAGATGACATAGTGCATTCTTATCATAATTTTAACATTTAAAAAAAATTACTCCAGGAAAGATGTAGTCAGCTTACAATGGTATAATTGCATTCTCCCATCCTTTTTGCTATTTTTATTATATATTTTTTTGTCTATTTGCATTTTATATAATTCAAATACCATAAAACACATCCCTTTAATGTATATCAGAGAGTGAGTTTTATTATATTCACAAAGTTGTGCAATTTGGAACATTCTTCCAGAACTTTTATCAACCCTAAAAGAAACCTCATATTCATTAGCAGTCACCCTCCATTCATCTTCCTCCCCAGTCCCTGGACACCGGTAATCTGTTTTCTGTCTTTATGGATTTATTTATTCTAGATATTTCATATGGCATCATAATATATCCATATAAATTTTAAACCTACCGATGTCATCTTATGATTTTTGCCTTAAAGAGCCAAATGTCTTTTGCATACATTACAAGAAGAAAAGGAAAACTATATATCTTTTTTATATTCCTCCTCATACTATCTTTGTGGCGCTCTTCATTCTTTCCGGCAGACCTGATTTACCATATGGTGCCATTTCCTTTACCCTAGAGCTTCCTTTAACATTTCTTGTAACTTTCCTTTCTCTGTTTCAGATCTTGTGCTAAAGAGTGACCTGTGAAGCTTCTGGATTTGCCAATTCCACTACTTGATAAGTTGAGTTTTTTGAGTAATTTTTCTACTTTACCTGCCATTACATTTATTGGGGTAAAGTTGTTCATATAGTTTCCTTGTACTCTTTTTTTTTAATTTTTAATATTTATTTTTTAGTTCTCGGCGGACACAACATCTTTGTTGGTATGTGGTGCTGAGGATCGAACCCAGGCCGCACGCATGCCAGGGGAGCACGCTACCGCTTGAGCCACATCCCCAGCCCCTCCTTGTACTCTTAATGTCGTGGCCTCTGTAGTGATAGCCCCTCTTACAATCGTGATATTAGTAATTTGTCTCTTCTCTATTTTTCTCTTGATTAGGTTTGCTGGGAATTTATCAAGTGCAATTTTAATAATTAATTTTAGAAAGATTATTTTTTAGAAATACTAATTATTTCTCTTTAATAATTAATTTTTGATTTTATTGATTTTTTGTACTGTATGTCTTTTTCTACCTTATTGGTTTCTATTATATTCACCTTTATACTTATTTTAGGTATAATTTGCTTATCTTTTTCTAGCTTCTTTAGGTGTCATGTCATTGATTTTAAACTCTTCTTCTTTTTAACATTAGAATACAGCAAAGATGGCAGCATGCCACTCTGTGATTAACAAAATGTCACGACTTCTGTTTTGTTAGCAGATTTGCCAGCTTTGCCAAGCAAGCTGCTATGATGTGGGTGTACCCTTGAGGTCTACTGTGATTGAGGACTTGTTTTGCAGGTGGTGCTACTGGGAGGTGATGGGACCTTCTAAGAGGTGGGGCCTAGTAGGAGCTCCTTAAGCCTCTGTGGATTTGAAGTATTTCTTAAGCAACTTGGGTATTCTCTTGTGGCTCCTTTGGTTCTTGAGAGGGTTGTCAAAAAAAAAAAGGAGGAAGCTTGGCTTCTCCCACTTTCTCCTGATTTGGGATGTGACCATTTACTTCTTCCCACATGTACTCCGCCATCTGCTATTTGCCATGAGGTCCTCAATAGAACTGACCCACGACCTTGAACCTCCAAAACTTGTGATCAAAATAAATATCTTTTTGTTTATAAGTGGCTTAACATACTCCACTGTAGAAATGCAAAAGGTGTCATGTTGGAGAGGCCCAAGTGGCAAGGCACTGAGGATAGCCTCAGACCAACAGTCACCAAGGAATAGACCCGCGGTCCAATAGCCCTTAAGGGATTGAGTCTTGTCAAAAACCAGGCAAGTGAATTTGGAAGTGAATTCTCCCCAGTTGCTCCTTCAAATGAGGCACCAGCTTTGGCCAAATTGCAGCTTTGTGAAGATCTCTGAAGGAGAGTATCCAAGTAAGCCACGAACCTGCGAGGTAATCAATGTGTGTTGTTTTAAGCTGCTAAGTTTTGGGTAATTTGTTGAGTAGCACTGCATAACTAAGGAGGTGCAGTGAACCCTTATGAGAACTTCTAAGACCCTTCCTATGTGTGGCTCCTTCTTAGGTACCCTATTCTGAACATTCCAACAGAGCCCTGATCTCTGCATACATCTAGATATTTTAAGGGAAAGGATTGAGTTATAAATTTCTTTGTGTCCTGCACAGTCTTATTTAATACCAAATTATTGATAAGTGCGCCTGTAATATTTGTTGGTCAACATGTTTTCCAACTTGGTCTGCCCTTGATGCGTCTTTGATTAGGGGCACATCTCAATGACAAAAACTTAGAGTCTTTGCAGGGCCCTTCAAGCTGAAGCCCCAGGACTTCATAGATCTCAGTGCATCTGTGCCATGTCATTTTAACTTCCAGACCTGGAGAATGCCACCCTGAGGGATCTGAGATTTGGCTTTCCCAGTGGTCATCAGGGGGCTGGATGATATGGCCCTACGGTGCTGGGGAATTCCCTGTCCCGGAGGTCAACTTTAACCAATGGGAAGTGGGAGATAGGTGTGAACTGGGCAGATAAATCCCATTTCCTTCCTTTCTTTCTTTCTTTTTCTTTTTTTTTTTTTTTATAGACTTCTTTGGCTACAGTTATTCTTTGTAGCCTTTTTTGAAAATTTCCTTAGGCCTGGAAAAATGAACCTGCTCAGTTACCTGATATTTCTCTTTGTGACTCATTGTAAAAGAAAAGTCCACATAGTATCAATCCACTTTGCTTTACATCTTTCTTGATCTCCTTTTTACTTTTCTTTACCCTCCCTTCCTCCTAGGCTTACACTTCTCAAACCTTAATCCTTGCCTCAGGTTCAGCTTTCTGGAGAATCTGGGCTGAGAAAGATGGTACTAGTAGTTTATCTTTGCTTTCATGATCCATCTCAATGAGTGATTTTTGTTCAGTAGAACAAACAGAACCGTGACCCACCTTTTTCACATATTATCTTGTATCATATTGCATTATGTTTTGAATATTCTTACCCAGTTTCTCAAACTTGGTGCTAATCGCAATGGATGTTAAAATTGACTGATTTAGGAAAGAATCCATTTGAAGGAAACTTGACTGCACCTGGAGTTTGCAGTTTGCTCCAGGATTTCATAATGACTGTCAGAGGGAGCTAAAATGCTTTGAGAAAATGGACAGTTTTTCAACTTACTGAGCAAAATTCTATTATGGTCCAGGAAAAGCTCTTGCCTGCATCTCAGGTCACCATCCTGCCAGGCTTCTTGCAATTTTTGCGATTGCTTTTCAGTCTAGTTAAAATAGAAGGGGATTTGTTGGGAGGACAACCCACAGACAAAGAAAGGCACAGACTAATTCCTTCCCTAATCAGTTCTGATTTTTAGTAGCACACTGGGTACAAGTAAAAACTCAGAAATATGGTAGGTTCCCCCACTCCCTTAAATAAAGGACAGCCTGCAAATAAAATAATTGTGTGTGCCTGCCACGGTCTTCCCTTCCACAGTGCTCCACGCAGTCAAGTGGAAGCCTTTCTTCCTAAGCCTCTGTCTTTATGTAAATTAGGCACAATTTATTTCCTTTTAGCCCTCAAAGCTTGGTAAATAAAGCCAGACCAAAAAGACTGTTAACAAAAGCAGACCTTAGACATTAAAAAAATGTATTTCTTCTAAAGCTTTTCATTATTTCAGAGTAGTAAATTACAGACTCTTTCATTAGCATATGTGGGGTTCAGGAGAGGGTGTCTGGGAGGGAGCAGTAACCTACTTTTTTCCCAGCCTGTATTTTTGTATTTGCTGAGCCACCATCATGGTTTAATGGAACGCACCATAATCTGGAGGTGAACTTATGGTTTGACCATCAAATGCCTCCAAGGTGGTTGTTAAAAGGGCTCTGACTCCCACATTCAGGGGGCATTATGGGACATCAAAGAAAGACCTGTAGTTTAGCTTCAGGATAGCACAGGGTTGAATATAAATTAAAGGGACACCCTTCTAAAGTTTGACATCATTGTACTAATTCTCGAAGGCTAAGCGAGAGCCAGGCTTATAGATACATGAGATGAGGAAATTATAGGAATTGGAAAAGATTTTCCAAATGAATTTTATCTTCAGTAGTTAGATCATGGTATATATTCATTCTTTGGATATTGAGCTCTTACTTTTCCTCAGAGACTCTTTTGCTGGATGTACTTGTAACCCCAATAAAATATAAGACAACCTGTATTGCCCAGAGCTAAATAAATATATGCTAATGTACAAAATAAGGCTGGGGATGTGGCTCAGTAGTTGAGAGCCCCTGAGTTCAATTTTGGCCCTGTCCCCCACCCCCCCAAAAATATACACACATAAATACAATAAAGCTTTTCTTGTCTTTTAAATAATTTTCTACTCATTTACCTCCTTCTCAACCTACAAATATATTTAAGTTATCCCTATTCAGGGAGAGAAACTCACAAAAAGCTCAACCCTATATGATTTGAACAAAAAGAGAATTTATGCTTATTGCAGAAAATCTAGGATTGGTCTAGCTAAAGGGACTGACTGCTGAATTCAGTGCTGGGATAATGTCACCAGAATGTGGTTTCCTTTCCATCTTATAGTTCTGACTTTTGCTGTGTTGGTTTCCTTCTCTGACAGACTTTCTTCTTATGGTGCAAGATGACCACAGAACCCAGGGCTGCTTCTCAGTCCAAATGCTCCTCCTTGAAAACAAAAGCAAAAAGAAAAACCCAAACCCCTATTTTCCTGATTGTTCAAATGAAAAAAATCACAGAAATGAATCTTAATTGCCTAAGACTTCAAAGGACTTGGGTCATTTTCCCATTTATGCCACTACTTCTTTTTCTTTCTTTCTTTCTTTCTTTCTTTCTTTCTTTCTTTCTTTCTTTCTTTCTTTCTTTCTTTCTTTCTTTCTTTCTCTTTCTTTCTTTTTGTTACTGGGGATTGAACTCAGGGGCACTTGGCCACTGAACCACATCCCCAGCCCTATTTTTGTATTTTATTTAGAGACAGGGTCTCACTGAGTAACTTAGCACCTCACTTTTGCTGAGGCTGGCTTTGAACTCGTGATCCTCCTATCTCAGCATCCTGAGCTGCTGGGATTATAGGTGTGTGCCACTGCACCTGGCTCATGCTGTTTCTTGGATTATTTCCCAAAAACAATTGTAAGGAGAAGGCTACTGATACCCCATTATGTTGATAGACATCTAATGTCCACTCCTGGGCCATCTGAAGTATACAGGATTCAATTAGGAATGCAGTATGCCCATTGCGATTCTTCTAGAAGTGTTACCAGAGGGAGGGAGGTGGATGCTGAGTGGCCCAAATGAACTATGCTGTCTGCTATAATACCTGTGTCACTTTCTCATTGAGCTAATGCCCTATTTACCTTACTAGCTATGTGACTTAGAAAATTCTTGGTTATTTTTAAGGCTTAGTTTCCTTATCTATGAAATACTACCTCTCAGGGTTCTTGTGAGGATGTAATAAAGTAATGTATGTATAGAACCTAGCAAACCATTTAGCCCAGAGGAAGCTCTTGGAAAAGGCTAGAATCTTTGTGCTGTGGTCTGAGTGTGTTCACTAAATGTTCATGTGTTGAAACTTAGGTCCTGATATGATGAAGTTAAGAGGTGGCAGGACATAGCAGGTAGTTATTAGGTCATGGGGGGTATCGTCTCCACTTATGTGTCCCACAGGTTCCTTGGATTTGGCAAGTCCAAAGGGGAAACATGATTTCCTTACCCAAACCTCCTGTTCTTTAGTTGTGTCCCAAACTTCTATCCCTGATGCCTCCTTCCCCCTCTGCACCTGCTGTTAGTTCAAAGCTTCTGACTCTCTCTCAAATTCACATTCTTATTTCTGTTCTCAGTACCACTGCTATATTTTGAATGGTCACTATCTTTTTCTTAGTTTGCTTCAGTACTCCCAAGTGGCCTCTTGGCCCTTGGTTTCTTCACTCTTTAATCCTTTCTCCATTTTAGGAAACTAATTTCAGGAACCCAGTTCCATTGAATTCAGTTTCTGGATAGAAAGAAAAATCCTTCTTACCAGAAATGTTTTAGTTAGATTTGAGTCAACCCAACTTTTATAAACTTGGGATTACATTGACTTCGGGAGGATTTAACACATTTACAATGTGGAATTTGACACAGAGGTTAATGGTGCATCTCTTCATTCCCAAAAAGTATATAATCTAATCTGAAAAACAAGATTAATTCTCATGCAACTGATGATTCAAAAACTCATTTTTCCCCCATTCAGTAAATACTGAGCATTCACTGTCTTCAAAGCTCACTACAAGATAAAGAATAATTACATTGGACAATGTGAGAGACTGGCTATAAGAATTACAGACATTTCAGAAGAGAGATGATTTCAGATGAGAGATCTGGATAGGTGGAGGGACAGTGAGAGAGGAAAAGCAAAGGTTAAGTATGAAAACTGAGCTACCAGAACCATTTGGGGGAGACCTGAATGATGGAAAGGAAAGCCAAGGAAGAGAAAAGGTAGATCTTGCTGTCCAGGAGGGAGTCATATTTTACAGGATCTTGCTAGTTAAATACTGTAAATCTATTTAGTTAATTATTTTTCCAAAGATGATTTCTTCATTTAGTAACCTTCTTAATAGCTTCATTGAGACAAAATTGGCATATGTTTAGCCAGTTTCTTTGCTGCTGTGACTAAAAGACCTGACAAGAACAATTTTAGAGGAGGAAAAGTTGATTTGAGGATTCACGGTTTCAGAGGTCTCAGTCCCTAGACAGCTGGCTCTGTAAAGGTAAAATTTCTAAGCTGATTCTAAGCCACAAAGCCTGAGTTAAAGTGTAAGAGACTGGGCATTGTAAAGTTTCCAAGCTGCAGGGCCTGAGTTAAAAAGTAAAAGACTAGGTATTCTTAAAATTCCTCTGCTACCCCCAGAACCTGTAATCCCTATAGCTGTTAGGACAATACCTGAACTGCCCAGTAAATATTTCCACTGTTTCCACTGGTTGTTTAATAGCTAAGGGCTCTGAGTAGCTCGGCACGTAGGCATCCAGGCCCCAAAACCAATCAGTTTGAATGTGTACCCCGCTTAGGAGTGACCAATCACCCCCGTCCAGCCTGTTCCCGCCAGTGAATGTACTAATCATGTCTCAGAGTTGTTGTTCAATTTTCCCTCGCCTCATGATGATTTGTTCTGATGTATGCAAAGCCCCCCGCCCTCTCCAAAAAGTGTACTTAAGCTCTGCTTGACCTCTGCTCTGGGCTCTGGGCTGCTCTCCTTTCTTGAGTGGGCACGGAGCCCCAGCATGTTGGTTCAATAAAACTCCCCCCTGCTTATTGCATGAAGCTGGTCTCTTGTGGTCTCTTTCTCGGACGATTCGCCGGACCCTTACAGCTCCATTCCTTGGGGCTCAAGGTGAGGCGGAACATTATGGAGAGGGAAGTGGCTCACATGATGATCAGGAAGGAGAGAGAGAGAGAGAGAGAGAGAGAGAGAGAGAGAGAGAGAGAGAGTCAATTTCCAGATACAAAATAAATACCCTAAAGGCACACTCCCAGTGACCCACCACCTCCAGCCATATCCTACCATTCAGTTACCACTCAATTAATCCCCATCAGGGGGTTAATTTACTGATTGGGTTAAGGCTCTTATAACCCAATTATTTCTCCTCTAAACCTTCTTGCATGGTCTCACATGTGAGCATTTGGGGGACACTTCACATCTAAACCATAACAACATATAAAAAGCTGCATCTATTCAAATTGTACAATTTGAGAAGTTTTGACCTGTTTATATACCTGTGAATCAATTATATCAAACTGGTGTACATATCTATCATTTTCCAAAGTTTTCTTGAGTCTTTTTGTAATTCCTCCCGCCGCTCTTCTCATCTATCTTCAGGCAAACACTGATTTGCTTTCTGTCATTATAGATGAGTTTGCATTTTTGTACAAGTCCTTTGTAGACATGTTCTTTCATTTTTCTTGGGTAAATACTTTGGAATGGAAAGTCTGATTTGTATAGTTGGGATGCCTTAATATTTTAAGAAATTGTCAAAGTATTTCCAAAATAGTTGTATCATTTTATATTCCTGTCAGCAATGAGTTCTAGTTGATCCATATCCTCACCAATGTTTGATATGGTCAATTTCTTAATTTTAAGCCATTTAGTGAGCACATAATTATATCTCATTACATATGATGTTTATTTCTGCTTAAGCCATTTAGTGAGCACATAATTATATCTCATTACATATGATGTTTATTTCTGCAATAACTAATGATATTGAATATCTTACATAGTTATTTGCCATACATATATCTCCTTTGGTGAAATGACTATCTGATGATTTTGCCCACATTTTATTGGAGTTTTTTTTTAATTGAAAAAAATTTTATATATTCTAAATATAAGCTGTTTTTCAGATATTTGTAAATATTTTCATCATAGTACATCTTTTTCATCCCTTTTTAAACTATAGTTTAAAGAAGAGTTTTAGGTCTACAAAAAATAAAAAATAAAAAAGCTAGTATAGAGAATTCTCATATATCCTTCACCCAATTTCCCTTGTTATTAATACCTTACATTATAACTCTGGGACATTTATTACCATTAATGAGACAGTATTAATACATTGTTAACTGAAGTCTGTGATTTATTCAGATGCACTTGGTTTTTACCTATTGTCGCCTTTTCTTCCTGGGTTCATCTAGAATACTCAGTTACATATATTAGCACATCTTCTTAGGATCCTCTTGGCCATGATGGCTTCTTAGCCTTCCCTTGTTTTTGATGTCTTCACAGTTTTGAGGAATACTAGTCTGGTATTTTGTAATATGTCTCTTATTATGAGCTGAATTGTGACTCCCCCCTCAAATTCATATGTTGACTTCTTAAATCCCGATCCCTTAGTAGGTGGCTGAATTCCATGATAGGGTCCTTAAAGAGATAATGAAGGTTTAATGAGGTCATTTGAGTGGGCCCTGATCCAATATGACTGGTGTCCTTATAGGAAGAGTTGAGGACACTGATGCACAGAGGGAGAACCATGTGGAGATATAAAGAGAAAATGATTATCTATAATTCAAGAAGAGGCTACAGAAGAAATCAACCCCTGCTCTGAGTCTGGTTCTGATGTTTGCTTTGACTGTGATCTTTCTTGCATTTTTAACATGTCTCATAGTTTTTCTTGAAAACAGGCATGATGTATTGGGTAATAGGATATCAGGCAAATGAGTTTTAATGTGAAGTTTTATGTTAACCTTTGCTGAATCTGTAGGTGCTGGAGACTTTAATTTTTTTCTACTGTCCTTGGTTTTGTCTTCCCTGTTGTCTTTGGGTTTCTCCAAGAAGGTGCAGACTCCTTCTTAAACAGTCTTCCAGCACCTTCAGTTACACTGTGTTTTTATTTTACTAGAGCCTGGTTGATAAGGTGGCAAGATGCGTGGGCAGGAAGCTTTCCATACATTTATTATTAACTCTCAGTCTTTTAGTGAACCTGTGGCCCTGGGCTATTGCTCTCAGAATCTGATTCTTACTTTTCCATACTTTCCTTTAGTGGGAAAAGGCCACAGGGGTTACAGTTGAGTAATTGCCCTTTCTGCTGGTCACATAAGTCATTGGTAGAATCTTTTTCTCCAATTTATGTCTCTAGCAGCTTCTGCTTCTGATAAGATGGTCTTGGCTGTGTCTCTTTATATTTGCCTCTATCTTTTGATATCTCAGTTCTTTGATAGGTCCAAAAATGTCATTCATTTTTGTTTGTTCCAGTTTTCTTTTGTAAAGACAGGACTGATGATGACTTTTAAGTTCTTTACATGTCAGAGCTGAAACTGCTCCAACCTTTACTTTGAACACATCCGTATAATTATACTTTATAATTATAAAGTGAATTTTCTGTAAAGAGCATGTACTTGGGTCTTGATTTATATTCAATCTGATGATCTCTGTTTTCTAATTGCTTTTTAAAACCATTTGCATTTAGAATAGTTACTGACATGGTTGGCTTTAATTCTACCATTCTATTATTTGTTTTTCTCTTCATTCTTCCTTTCCTGCTTTCTGAGTTCTTGAAATTTTTAGCATTCTGTTTAAATTGACCTCTTGACTTTTTGACTAAATCTTTTTGCATCTTTAAAAAAAATCTTCTTCTAGGGATTGTAATATAATATATATATGTGTATATATATATATATATATATATATATATTTATACCTTTTGTGGTGTGATAAGAACTGATATTTTAACATTTCAAAGGGTATAGAGAACTTTGAACCTTACAGATCCTTTTTCTTTTCTTGCTTTATAATTTGAATATGCATCAATCTACATACATTGAAACCTCCCTTCCTTGAGCAATGTTTTAATTTTTGTTTTCAACAGTCATGCCTATTTTAAAAGGTTACAAGAAGAAAAAAGTCTCTTATATTTTCTTATAATAAATGTAACCTGATTTAAATTACCCAACCTAACATCCAACATTTCCTTTCTTTGTCTTCTTTGTATCTTCTAAGCTTTGTGACGTTCTCTAAGTTTAACTTGTCATTACTCAGCCCTTTGCTCTTCCTGCTTCTATGTACTACAACATCTAAATTACATACCCCTTCTCTTATAGTGCTGAGGATAAGAATATAAATGGTAACAATCCTCTTTGAGGGCATCTTAATGATGATTGTCCCATTAAAAATGCATAACTCTCTTAATTTAGCCATTCTAATTATATGAATTTATTCTCTATGTTTACATGGTTTGAATGTTTATGTTCCCCACCAATTTATATATCAAAATTTTAATCCCCACAATGATGGTATTAGGAGGTAATGCCTTTGGGAAGTAATAAGGTCATGAGAGCGGAGTAGATCCCTTGTGCATAGGATTAGTGCTTATAAAAAAGGACTACAGGGAGACCCCCTTATCTATTCCACCATGTGAGAACACAGAGAAAAGGCACCATCTGTGAACCAGAAAATGAACCTTTATTAAATGCCGAATTTGCAGTTGACCTGATCTTAGACTTCACAGCCTCCAAAAGTGTGAGAAATTTCTGTTGTTCATAAGCTATCTAGTCTATGGTATTTTATGATAGCAACACAAATAGACTAAGAGAAAGTATTGTAACATATGTGCCTAAAGATGTTGGTATGCAAATGTTCATTACAGCATTGATTATAAGAGCAGAGAGCTGAAAATTTAAATATCCACTAATCAGGAACTGGTTAAATAAACCATATTACAATGAAGATTCTGCATTCATTTAAGAAAAAAAGAAAGATAACTATGTGTGCTCATATGGAGCCACCTCTAGACATATTGTTAAGCATAACAAAATAGGGACTACAGAATGTTGTGTATAGAATCTTCATATATATATATATATATATATATGCTAATAGATGCAAATAATATTTGTGACATTTTGAATGAAACTGGTGTCACTGCATCTGAAAATGGAGACTGGAGAATTGGGAGCACTAGTGGTAGGAGGTCTAAGGTAGACCTGCTTTTCAACATATTCTTTTTTATGTTTTCTGGAAAGTTTTGTACCATATGCAAGTATGCAGTTAAGATCCGCACTTTTGGCTGTGGTCAAGTAACAGAGACTTGATTTATCCTCTTGACTCATCACCTAAAAAATTACCAATACAAAAATAAAAACAACAGTTTTTTTAGACACAGGAGAACAGGAGAGTGATGTCTGAGAGAAGGGTAATAAACAGGATGAATTGTTGGCTGTCTCTACTTACCCCCTTGGACTGTTTTCATATCAAATCTCAAGGGCAAGTAACCCAAATGGAACTCAATGGTTTCCCTAAGTTGAGGAGAAAGAGTTGAAAACTTGGGGAGATAGAAGTAGCTAAAATTTCAAGGCAGTATACCGGAGAAGAAAGAGCTGCATTGAAGGATAGCTCAAGAGATTTGCAGAGAGTTCCCCTTGAGACTTTATCTGAGTATTGTTTAATGCATGTATATGAGGGAAATGAGACTGGGGAAAGATCTACTCTGAGGTGGGGATAGAGTGGGGTGGGGTGGGAAAAGGTAGAGCAATCCTAAAGCTCACAAAGAGAAGAAGAATTCATGTTCCCTCAAACCAGTACCTTTAATACACATGGCATTGGACAGACTAGTGAAAGGTTAGCTTCAGTTGTGAAAAAAAAATTAGGCCTGAAGTAAAGGTTTCTCTTGATCTCTCAAACTGAGCTTTAAAATGATCAAATTTTTACCAATTTACTTAGATGCATCCCCAAAGAAAATTCTAAAATATTTAGAAAATACAAAGATATCTAGCACCCAAAATAGTAAAACTCATATCTGATATTTGATAAAAATTATCAGGCATATGAAGAAGCAGTAAAATATAACTCATAATGAGGATAAAAACTATGTAACTTCATCTAGAAATGATTCCAGTGATAGAATTAGTAGACAAGGTCATTGAAATAGTCATTATAAATATATACCAATATCTTCCAGAAGGTAGATAAAAGAATATTCATGTCAAAGGGAGATACGGAATAAATAAAGAGACCAAAATAAAAGTTTAGAGATGAAAAATATACTAAATGATATTAAGAAGATTAGACACTGAAGAAGAAAAGGTTATTGAACTTGAAGACATAGCAAAAGAAAATATCCAAAATAAAACACACATAGAAGAAAAAAAAACACTCTGAAAAAAAGGAACAGAGCATCATTGAACTGTGAGATGATTTTAAATAACTTAATACATGTGTATTTTGAGTTCCTAAAGTACCTTTTAGCAGATATTTGAAGAAATAATGATCAAAAGTTTTCCAAATTTGATAGAAAAACAAAACAAACCCCTACAATCAAAGAAATTGAGTAAACCTCAAGCACAAAAAAACATGAAGAAAATTACACAATAACATACCTTAATCAAATTGCTTAAAATCAGTGATAAAGAGAATACCTTAAAATTAGTCAGAGATAAAGGACTAAGAGGTAGCAGAACAAAATAAAACAGAGAGCAAACTTCTCACTGGAAAGTCAGAAGACAGTGTAGCATCTTCAAAGTACTAAAAGAAAAAAAATCAATCTAGAATTCTATACACAAAAACAAATGTCAAAAATAAAGGTGAAATAAAGACCCTGTCAGACAAACAAGCTTTGAAAGAACTTAACAGTAGACTTTCACCACAGGAAATTTTAAAAGAAGTTCTTCAGGTAAAAAGCCAAATGACACATAATGGAAATCTGGTCTACTTAAAGGAATGAAAAGCATCATCAATGTAAAGCATACGGGTAAATATAAAGTACATTTATTTATTGTTAAAGTATCTTAAGATATAGTTAACTATTTAAAGATGACCCTAGGAGATTGTTTATAATATACATAGAGGTAAAAGGTATGAAAACAGCACAACATCTGGGGTAATGGAAATAGAATTACATTGTTGCAATGTTATGCTATATGTGAAGTGGTATATTATTCCTTGATGGTATGTTGTTATTACTTGAGAATATATCGTTGTTGTGATAGTTAAATGCATCACTAAAAACAAAGAATAACACTATCACTAAAACCATATTTAAATCACTGAAGTGATTAAAGAAAATAAACAAAGGATATATAGATAATGAGTCAAAAAAAGAGATAAAATGGAATCATAAAAAATACAAATTAATTGAAAGAAGAGGCAGAAAATAAGGAAGAAAACAAGAACTGGTAATAAATAGTAAACCAGTAACAAAATGGTAGATTTAAACCCATGTATATTTATAACCGCATTAAATGTAATTGGTCTTACCACTCAAGTTAAAAGGCAAAGATTATCAGAATTAAAAAGCAAGATTCAGCTGTATTCTGTTTTTAAAAAAAAACAACTTTAAAGATACATGTGTGTTAAAAATAAAAGTATGAAAATAATCCAGAAATACTAATCCAAAGAATTTGTAATGACTATATTAATATCAAATAAAATAGATTTCAGAGCAAAGAACTATTACTAAGAATAAGGACTTGGAGGGTATGAATATCCTAAATACTTATTAATTTAATAGCAGAGCTTCAAAATATATATAGCAAAAAAACAGGCAAACTTCTAAGGACAAATAGAACTATAATTACAGTCAGAGATAACAACATCCCTGTCTCCAAATATTTCTGACTTCCCTTGAAAATTCCTCTTTGAACAATAGGTAATTTGGAAATGTATCATTGAATTTCCAAATATTTGGAGACTTAATTTCCCCAAATTTAGAGATTTTCTGGATATCTTTCTGCTACCGATTTCTAGTTTAATTCTGTGATGCTCGGAGAACATATTTTGTATGATTTCAATTCTTTTACATTTGTGAAGTTTGTTTTATGGCCAAGAATATGATATATCATGGTTAATATATCATATGCACTTGAAAAGAATGTGTATTTTGCTGTTGTTGGGTCAACTACTCTATTAATGTCAATGAGATCAAGTCAGTAGTATAATTTAGGACCTCTATATCCTTGATTCATTTCTATTTGTTTATTCTATTACTGAGAGAGGACTATTGAAGCCTTCAGCACTAGAGCACAGAGTGGCTTGAAACTGAGAGACAGCAGTTTAATAATGGACCCAGTTCACCCCCTGGGCTACTCACCAATTGTAACCACCCTTCTGCACATGTTAAAATTCCTACACAAGAACAAAAAACTTTTTCATGCTTCTATTTAAAAAACTGAAACTAACTTTTTATATGACCAAAAGCATTCTTTGATCTCACCCCAAAAGAAAGAGACCAAACTCTCCAAAGTCATTGAGTCCATCTCTATGAGTCAATTATGGCAGCTAACCCTGGACTCTATTAATTACTTCTCAAATTAAGTCACAGTACCATCTGAGTATTTTGTTACCTAAAGGTGAATCATAAAGTTAAATACCACCATCAATTCTTGTATGCGATAATAAGGGAAAGGAGAAGAATAGAGGGAATTACAAATAAATATATAAATGAACAGCATATATTAATTTTATAGTAAAATATTAGAATATATATATGTACATGCACACATACATATGTAACAAGTAGGAAGGAAATATGCATAACTCATGTGTAGAAATGGTCACAAGGAGGCTACTGAACTTCCTTCCACTGAAATTCCATGTTTTCTTTGCTCTCAGCCAGAATCTCAGTTAGTTAGTTATGATGGGGTAACTAAATCCTAGAGAATCTACATCTCTAATAGTTGGTTAAGTTTTGTTTTGTTAAGTTTTCTTTAACTTCTAGTCTAAAATACAGGAGTACTAAGAAGCACCTCAGAGAGTCTCCTGGGTTCCAGACTTAATCCTCCTCACCCCCATTGTGTAGCAGCAAACCTATTTCTCCTTGAAGTGGGGATAAATCATACCAGTCAGAAAGGTAATTCTATTCTTTACATATTATTTCATAAGGAACCCAGGATGGCCAGATAGCATCTCAAATTTCCAATGGAATGGGACTTTAGGTGTGTCTCCCGGTAAGAGGCATTTCTTCCTCAAGGACCATCTCCAAACTCAACAGTGCTTGAAATTGCAGGGGTGGGTAGCAAAAATTCTGTAAGTGGATTCTTAGAGGCATCAGTGAGAGAAACTATTCCTATTTCTACCTTTTAATTCCTGGTCCTTTATATTCTGCTTATGTCACTTTATCTTTGTTAACATAAAGCCTAATGGTATCCTGCCCTGCCTATTCAGTGTTCTTCCCAACTGCTGGGAATTGGGTTTTTAGCAGGCCAGCAACCCAACCACTTTCTAGGTGATAGTGTGCATAGGCCTCATGGACTTGAGGCCAGTGTACTTCTTACTGTTATTAGAACTAGAAACAAAGGCATTTTAATATAAATGATGGCACCAGATTAGAAATTGTGCAATGTGATGGAACAAGAGAACCCTGGAAATATGATATTTCATCCAAGAGTTTGTATGTTCTCTGTTGGATTCTGGGCTTTAATTACTTCCATACTTTTCACCAAGATATAAAATGTCAACCAAATCCCACTGTAACTGAACTCCAAATTATTTAGTGTGTTAGCATTTCTTAAAATAAATGGGCTTCTAGATGAATAAGATTTATTGTCATACAACTGTATTACCCTGGAATATGGTGTAGCAGGGATTCTACCTCTAGTACCATATAAGAATTGATCAATGCAAAGTTTTTGAATCTTTGTGGATCTGAAATTCCTAACACCAGTAAAGATAAAATGGAATGTCCCTTGATCAGGACATGACAGATAAGGGATTGTACAGGGGTGCCTTTTAAATTGAAATAAAAGAGGTGATATGTAAAGGAATTTGTATTTAAATCACAGGGTGAGAAAGAAAGGCATGAATTCTTCTTTCCATTTGAAGAAAATTGCCAGCAAGATCAAGCCTGTTTGAGGCAGATTGCTACATAAAAATGACAGAGCTGATAAGGGAGCTTTGAATTTAGTAATTACCTTTTTGAATGCAGTTCAGAATTTATATCCACACCATTTATTTCAGTTCATTTTTAAAATTTAGCATACCATTCCAGAATCCAGAAAGCAATTATTTCTACTTAGATATTTAAAAATATTTTCTCCATTTCCATTTCTTTAAACATGACCATGAAATAGCTTTGCTGTCTTTTACCATAATCATAAACATATTTTGCAAATATGTTTGGCTCATGGGGTCTACAGGAAAGAAGAAAAAAAATCTGGTTTTCCAAAGTGTTCTTAAAAGAACAAATCTTTGCTATAGAAATGTATATATGATACAAGTATCCAAACCTCTGGGGGAGAAAAGCTTGTTTAAAATGAAGGAGAAAAAAAATAAAAATGAACTTTCAAAACAAAAAGATAAAAAGAAATATTAATTATCATGTAATAAATAAAGCAAGAAAAATGGAATCCCTTTTCCTTGAAATCACAAAGATGTAAGAGATAAAAGCAGAGCTGATCAGCTGGCTGGGGGTAGGAACTATTTGGGGTGGGCATGGCAAATCCAGATACATGGTCCTCTCCATGACACCCCCAGTCATATTGTGCCAGAAGAAAGATTCTGTAGAGTTCCAATTTGAATTCAGTATCTTAAGGGAAAAGGAAGAAATAAAAAATAATAAAATGTTACTGTTTCCAAAACCATAGGTTCTGAATGTGTTGCAGGACTGCTGGCAACAGCTCCATGTCCAATCTTCCTGGAACAACCGTACTCCTGTCAGTTCCTCTGCCACTGGTTTCTGTCTCTGTCCTTATTCCTGCATGTCTTTACTTACTTGTGTCTTCTGTTCCAAACCTCACCCATCCATCAAGGTTCATCTCAAATCTCACCAATCTAGTTTGAAATCTTCTTTGAAATCTGTCCTGATCTTTCTGGTTGGATGTGACCTCTCTCTCCTCTGAGGTCCCATCATTTCATTTTCATTTGCATCAATTCGTTTGATATTTACTGTTGAATGCCCCTGCATGGTGACAGAGGTTAGGGATATGGTGATGAGTGAGAAGATGGAGGTAGCAGCAGGGATCAAGGAAAACTAATCTTGGCACAACCCCAGATGAAGGCCCAGATGACCATGGTCCTTCCTGGAAGTCCTTCAATGTCACAAGCTTTTCTAGGAGAGGTCCACACCTGGATTCATATCTGTGTTTATCACAATAAATAGCACAGGGTTTTGCATATAGAACATAATTGGTAATTAATGGTAAACAAGGAGTAAAGGCTCAAACAATTCTTTCATGAAGATTTCTCTGATCTTGACCTCTTTCCTCTGAATACCAGCCTGACATCATATGTTTTTATCTTCAGTGCACCAGAGATATTTGGTACTTGAATTTGCCTTCTCTTGGGGATTTAAGGAATGGTTGAAGGGCTTCAGCTTGGAAGCTATGATGTTCTTGGTGATCGACTGTCCTTTCTTTACATCCTCGTGGTCAACATTTGGACAGCAATCTTCCCTGTGGTGTTTCCAAAGCAAGCAAATACACACAACGTCCAATGTACAGCCAGCGCTACTCACTAGAGTCCTGATAAAAGCCAGTGGTGGGAGCAGGAATTGAGAGGGAAGACAATCTGATTTGCAGCATTTGTCCATTTCCATCTTGAAAATACTCCCAGTGGCTCACAAAATTCCTATTTAGTAATCTGCTCTTGGGATGCCAGCACATGTCATGGCCTCAAGTTTTGTGCCTGGCTGCCCATCAAAAGGACCTTCCCAGAGGACAGCACTTTGTTTTGGGTACCACATGACACCTGGAGAATGTCGGAGCTGGTAGGTGAAGTGTCGTGAAACTGCAGAGCTCAGTGGGGGTGCTGTGGCAGCAGGAGGTGGCAGTGGAAGTGATGTCCTGTAGCTGGAGCTAGATTCTCCCTTTCCCTCATTTTGGGGGAGTTGTGAGCAGGCAGCCACCTAAATGGATAGGGAGGGAACCTACTTTCTTTTTTCTTTGGAATGCCTTGTCTTGGACCAGACCAGCCGAGTTTGGAGGTTGTAACTGAATGCAGTAAACTCTGCCTCCTGTCAAGGACACTTGGGTATTAGGCTTTCTTCCACGCTGTTCACAAGTTGTAGGAGCAGATGCAGAGGCTGAGGAGTGACAGTCTGGCTGACGGGAGTTGTCATGCAGTTTGATGAAAGTACTGCTCCCTTCTGATCATACCTGTGCTTTTGGTTCTCCTTGACATTTTTGGAAATATTCTGGGAGAAAATCAGGACACCATGAATCCTTCTAATTTGCAGAAAATCCAAAGATGCTCTGAAAATGGAAAGGTCAGGGAGAAAGTACCAAGAGGACCTTGTTGGAGCTGGGTGAGGCAGAGAAGGCTGGTGATACCTTTCAGAGTAGATGAAAATAAGGTGAGAAATTCAGGGTCAACTATTCAAGCTGTACATTGGCTTACATCCTTCTACTTCAAACTCAGGGAGAGGGTTCTGGAATCGATATCTGCTCTGGAGTGAGGAAAGACCTGGGCCTGCGTATTAGTTTTCTATTGCTGCTATAATGAATTACAGAAAAGGTAGTTGTGAAAACAATGGTAATGTATGATCTTATACTTCTGGAGGTCCAAAGTTTGAAATGGGTCTCATTGGGATAAAATCAAGATCCTGGCAGAGCTGTTTTCCTCTTTAGAGGCTATAGGGGAAATCTTTTTCCCTGATTTTTCCGGCTTCTGGGGATGATTACATTCTTTGACCCTTGGAACTCTTTCTCCATCTTCAAAGCCGGTAAAGTTGTGGTTCTCTGATTTCTGCTGTTCATATCTCCCTCTGCTTCCTCGGTCTCCCTCTTCTACGATTCTTCAATTCTGTGATTGCATTGGGTCCACCCGGAAGTCCAGGATTGTGTCCCTTCTTAAGGTCCATTGATCAGCAAACTTAATAACATCAGCAACTCTTAATTCTCCTTCAGGTTCTGGGATTATGATGTAGACACCTATGTGGGGCTAATGAATTTATTCTGGATCCCAGCCTAGTGTCTCAGAGCTGTGTGATCTTGGGCAAGTTACTTGCCTTTTTAAAAGTTTCATTTGATGTTGGGATAGTAGTAGTACCTTCCTTGTAGATTTTTGGTGAAGATTAAATGTATTCATATGTGCCATGTGTTTGACAAGTGCCTGGCATATAGCACACACCCACAGAGGGTCAGCTAGCTTATTTTTTTTTAGATTGTAAATGCTTGCTTACTTTGGTCTGGGTAAGAGACTCCTCTTCTCAACTCCCACAGAAACCTGTTCATCCCTGACCATAGCACACCTGCATTGCAATGTCACCATCTGTTTATATGTCTCTTTCCTCTATTAAACAGAATTCCCTGAGGGTAAGGAACTATCTTATGCAGTTTTGCAACCCCATCGTGCCCAGGGGGTTTCCCTATTTGGTGACTGGATTAAATGCTATCACCACTAATAGTGGAAAACGAATCTCTTCCTAACCAAGGATAATCAAAAGCTAATGGATTACATTTTCTCAGTTGCGTAACTGTTTCTCGTAACATTTCCTTCAAACTTTTGAAACATCCTATCATTTTCTTCTGTGAGATCCTTTCAGATGAAACAATTGTTATTATGAATTACTAGTTATCATGGAAAGTATTTATTGATGAAAATTACTTTAGGAAATGACTATTAACAAGAAAATTTAGAAGATAACTGATTAGCTGCCACTGTTAAAAACGACAGGTTGGCTTCTTCATATATGCATATATGCACTTTGGAGTGGCACCAAGTAGCACAGTGATGCTACCCATGCCTTCCTCTTGGTGATGTGATTTTGGCAGGGTATGTCAGCCTATCCTCAGCTAGTGGTCATGAGCTATAATTAAATGAAGATATATTATTAAATATACAAGTGGGAGGAAAAACCATGATCTAGATGTAGAGTATAAAAATACAATCACCTCTTTTGGGAGATGAAGGAAGAGACATTTAAGAGAAATAGGCTCTAAGTTGAAGGGGAAGAAAGAGAACTGGGGAAATTTAAAAGTCCTCATTAAGATGCCAGGCTCAAATTACCTCAAAGGGAGACAGGAATCCTGCTCCATAATCAAGGGGAGGACTTCTCTGTGGGCAACATCTAGAGAAGATGGGCTTTTGGGTAGCTAAGAGGAATACAACAGAGTAGAATCACTTAGAACTCAGTGGGCAGGCCTAGTCTCCTTCTGGGAAGACCTGGGAGATCAGGAGTGAGCAGGAGTAAGCCCATGCCTCTGCTGGTGTGTGAGTCTCCTCCTTGGGCACGCGAGGGCACCGTGTCGGCAGGAGCTGAGTCTAATCTGTATATCTAGGACTCCAAACTGTGTCTGGAAGCTTTACTTAATTACTCCACATTGTATTAAAAAAATTGTAACATCATTTTGTATCCCATACATTTACAAAATCATAAATTCTCAATTTACAATAAAAAGAATCTCTAAGAAACTCAAGGAGAGTTCTATAGATTGTCTTCCATCAGCCACTTTCCCTTCAAATCCTCTTGTCTTCCAAGTAGGTCAATTCGAAGGCTTTTGGATACTGAAAAAAATTGTGACTAGTTTCTACCAGCAAAATAGTAATGCATAAGAGGAAAAGAGTGTGAAGGCAAAATCTTTAAAAAGTATTTCACTTTTGGTGATGTTTTACTGTTTTTAGCCAATAAATCCAGAACTCAAACAAAAACAAAAACAAAAAACTATTTCACTTGTATAATGAACTATGTCACATGTGGAGTGAACACACTGCTCTGGATCTTGATAGTGGTGATGGCTACACAACTACACATCTGTTAAAAACGTGTAGAACTGTTCCTTTTTTTTTTTTAAGAGAGAGAGAGAGAGAATTTTTAAATATTTATTTATTTTTTTAGTTCTCGGTGGACACAACATCTTTGTTGGTATATGGTGCTGAGGATTGAACCCGGGCCGCACGCATGCCAGGCCAGCGTGCTACCACTTGAGCCACATCCCCAGCCCTAGAACTGTTCCTTAAGAACGTGAATTTATCTGCCTATCCAAAAAAATAAATCCCCAAAGAGACTTTAATAGCTTTGTATTGTTCTTTGTATAAATTCCAAACTGGAAAAACTTTATATTTTCCTTATTTTATTATTGGTCCATTATAATTATACATAATAGTGGAATTGAGTATTAAACATTTGTACATGCACATGATATAACAATAGAATTTGGTCAACATCATTTCCTAGTATTTCCCCTTTCCCTCCCTACCTCCCTGTTCTTTTGTCTATTTTCCTGGCCTCCTTTCTATTTTCCCCATTTTTTCTCTCTATCTTCCACATATGAGAGAAAATATACAACCCTTGACCTTCTGAGTTTGGTTTATTTCACTTAACATGATACTCTCAAATTCTATTCATATTCTTTATGCCTGAACAAAACACCATTGTGTGTATTTGCCACATTTTCCATATCCATTCATCTGTTGATGGACACTTAGGCTGGTTCCATAATTTGGCTATTGTGAATTGTGCTGCCATAAACATGGAATGCATGTATCCATGTATCATGGGCATGCATGCAGTATAACGACTTTGATTCTTTAAATACTGAGGAGTGGTATAGCTAGGTCACCTGTGGTTCCATGCCTAGTCTTTTGAGGAGACTCCATACTGATTTCCATAGTGGTTGTACTAATTTACAATCCTATGAACAGTACAAAAGTATTTATTTCTCTTCACATTCTTTCCAGCATTTATTATTACTTATATCCTTGATGACTGCCATTGTAACTGGAGTGAGATGAAGTTTCAGTGTTGTTTCAATTTTCATTTCCCTAATTGCTAGACATGTTGAACATTTTTTCATATATTTGTTGGTCATTAGTATTTCTTCTTTTGAGAAATGTCTGTTTAGTTCATTTGCTCATTTATCAATTATTTGGCTTTTTGGTGGTAAGTTTTTTGAGTTCTTTATCTATTCCGGATATAAATCCTCTGTCAGAAGAATAGCTAGAAAAGTTTTTCTCCTATTCTGAAGGTTCTTTTTTCGAATTCATAATTATTTCCTTTGCTGTGTGGAAGTTTTTATAATTTGATGCCATCCCATTTATTAATTCTTGACATCATTTCCTGAGCTTTAGGAGTTCTATTGAGGAAGTCATTGCCTGTGCCTATATGTTGGAGTATGGACCTTTTGCTTTATTCTAGGAATTAAAGTTTTTGGTCTAATTACTAGGACTTTGATCTGTTTCAAGGTGACATTTGTACAAGGTGAGAGTTAGGGTTCTAATCTTATTCTTCTATATATGAAAATCAGTTTTCTCAGCATCATTTGTTAAAAAAAAGCTATCTTTTCTCCAGTGAGTGTTTTTGGTGCCACTGTCAAGGATCAGATGACTATATCTGTGCGGCTCTGTCTCATTGTCTTCTCTTTGTTCTGTTGGTCTATGTGTCTGTTTTTATTCTTTTTGGCCAAGCAGTTTTTGTTACTATAGTTTTGTAGTATAATTTGAAGTCAGGTATTGTGATGCTTCCAGCATTGCTTTTGTTACTTAAAATTGCTTTAGCTGTTCTGATTCTTTTATTCTTCCAAATGAATTTTAGGGCTGTTTTTCTTTTCTAGTTCTGTGAAAAATATTTTGCATTCTTGATTCTGACTTGCAGATTTCTACATGGACCAGCCCTGCTGCTCTCTGACCACATTGTCATTTCCTCCCCCCTTTGCCCACTGTACTGAAGCATCTCATGCATCATCTCAGATTGGTGGGTAATGCACTCAGTTGCTAGAGCAAACCTAGCAATGCTTTGTAGTCTTTCTGTAGTCATGGAGCCAGCTTGCTGCTACTCCTGTTACTTCCTCAGACTAAGGAACTCAGTGTGGCTGCTGCTCCCAGTCCCTCCACTTGCTCTTGGGTACAGCAGATAGTGCCTCTTTTCCTGCTGAAAGTACTAGCAACAAAAGAAAATATAGATAAAATATACTTCAGCAAAATTAAAAACTTTCATGTTTCAAAGAATACCACCAAGAAAATGAAAAGATAACTTGCAGGAATGGAATGAATTGATAAATCATATGATGATAAGAGACATATATATGGAATATATAAAGAACTCCTAGACCTGGATAACAAAAGACAAATATTCCAATTAATTATGGACAAAGGATCTGCATAGACATTTCTCCAAAGAAGATATATAAATGACTGAAGAATATAAAAAGATGATCTACATCATTAGTCATTAGGAAAATGCAAAGCAAAACAATGTACCACTTCACACCTGCTAGGATGGTATAATTTCTTTTTAAAGGCAATAAAAATTGTTGTTGAAGAGGTGGCAAGTAGAACACTCATACTCTGCTGGTGGAAATGCAGAATAAACCAGCTCCTTTGGAAAACAGTGAGGCAGCTTCTCAAAATGTTAAATGTGGGGTTACCATGTAACCTGGCAATTTCACTCCTAGGTCTATGTTCAAGAGAAATGGGAACATGTCTACACAAATATGTGTACATGAATGTTCACAGCAGGACTGTTCATAATACCTTAGGAGTGGAAAGAAACCCACTGTCCAGCAACTGATAAATGAATAAACAAATTGTGATATATCCATGCAATGAACTATTAAAAGAAAGGAAGGATAGGATAGATGCATGTTACCACACGGAAGAATCTTGAAAACTTTATGCTAAGTGAAAGAGGCCAGTCACAAAGTTTACATATTGTGTGATTCTATTTATTTAATTTGTTCATTTATTTGGTGCCAAAGATTGAACCCATGGGTACTTAATCACTAGGTCACATTCCTAGACCTTTTTATTTTTTATTTTTATTTTGAAACAGGGTCTTGCTGAGGCTGGCTTTGAACTTGCAGCCTTTCTGTCTCAGCTTCATCTGGTGTATGATTCCATTTATATGAAATGTCCATAATAGGAAAATATATATAAATATATATGTGTGTGTGTGTGTGTGTGTGTGTGTGTGTGTGTGTGTGTATGTTTATATGCAGTTACTTGGGGGCTAGGGATTGGGGGAAAGAATGGAATGAGTGCTATAGGTATGGAATTTCTTTGGGGATGATGAATATCATCTCGAAAATTGATGTGGTATTGTTTGTATAACTTTGTGCGTATACTAAAAATATAAAAAATACATATTTTAAACGAGTGAATAGCATGGTACAGTGGTTCCCCATTTCTCTAGAGAAGATGTTCCAAGACTCCCAGTGGAGTTTTAAAAACACAGATTTTTTTTTCCCTATGTGCCCTTATATCTTGGTGCCTCCTTTATATCATTACTCTTGCTCTTTGGGGTCATTATTAAATAAATTAAGAGTTGCTTGAACACAGGTGCTATAATACCACCATTGTTGACCTGATAGCTGGAACAGCTACTATGTGACTAATGGATGGGCAGTATAGACAGCATGGATATGCTGGACCAAGGGGTAATTCACATGGATTCACATTCATGATTGGACAAAACAGCATGGCATGAGCTTTCATCATGGTACTCAAAATGGTGCACAACTTAAAAATTGTGAATTGTTTATTTCTGGAACTTTTCTTTAATATATTTGGGCTGGGTGGACTTTGACTAAATAAAACTTAGGAAAGCAAAACTTTGAATAAGAGGGGAATACTATATATGAGTTATATCTCAAGAAAGGTGCTCTTTTCCCTTAAAATAGAGACTATTAAAGAAAAATTACAAAGTAATAAAGTAGATTTTATATCATCTCTCTCTCAGAGGAATCCCCACCCCTAAACAATGCCACGTTCCTGCTGCTTTACCCCCAAACCCCAGAATCTGTTTAGACTGCAGATGATGCACTAATGACCAAGGAACATTTTGTCACCTTACTTTTTTGACTTATAGAACATATGAAATATTAAAAATCGAGTTACTATTTTAAAATTAGAGGAGTTCACATTAAATGTGGATTTCTGGCTTTGCTAGAAAAAAAAAGAAAAGAAAAAAACAAACTAAAATAAATTTTAAAACCCCCAAATTTTATGGCCCACATTGGATCTCTATTTCCCACATGGAAAAATGAAGCTGCCCTCTTTAGGGCCATGGTCTCACTTTGTTTTCTGTTGGTATAATAGAATACCTGAGGCTGAGTGATTTATAAATCAAAGAGGCTTATTTTGGCTCATGGTTCTGGAAGCTGGACAGTCCAAGATCCAGCAGATGCATCTGTTGAGGGCCATGGGATGCTTCAATTCATGATAGGAAAAAAGAAACAAATAAACAAAACAACCAAGAGCAAGTAGTGCCGGAAAAGAGATAAAACACAGGGTAGTCTTGCTTTATATTAACACTGGCAGTAAAGTGTCCAGTCCCAAGAGAGCAAAAAAAGTTTACTCACTGGAGAATGGCGTTAATTCAGTAGTGAAGTTTCTATCCCTAGCACCCAAACACCTCCCAACACTGCCATATGGAGGAATTAAGGTTCCAACACATGAACTTTAGGGGAACACACTCACACCACAGCAGTGCCCTTCCAGTTTGCCCGGCAAACCTACCTAAGGCACTTGTCACTTCTTTTTATCCTTATGAATACGTGAGTGTGCAATACCTGCGCACACATTTCCTGCATCAAAACTACCTGGTTCCACTGCCTCACACTCTGTTGATTGGCTAATCCCATGGTGCTTCCCAACCCTGGCTTCACATCATAGTTCTCTAGGTCCCATTTAACAAACACCAGGCAAGGCTGCACCCCTGAGCAGTTAAGTCAGAATCTGTGGGAGTGGGGCCCAGGCCTAGCATAGAAACCACCACCACCACCATCACCAACACCACAGAAATGAAAAATAATCAAACTCCCTAGGGATTCTGCTGTATGTCCAGGTAGGTAAACCACTGGGCATAGCTATGAATCCAATTAAGTTTTTAGTATCTGATAATGGCTTCATGGGCTGTCAGAAAATTTTTGTTTTCCTATTGAAGGCAATCTGCACAACTAGGGAAAGATGGTTTTAGTTAGGTGAACCTTCTACTTGATGTTCAAATTTGTGTTGTGACTGATGGGCCTAAAGGCAACTGTCATTTCTGTCCCCAGTCATATTAAAGGACTTTGCAATCATTATAAGGATCATGGCCAGGTCACCATGCTGTGACAGCTGTTATTTTTAACCGGCAACTTTTTAAACTGAGCAAGATGAGTTGCTGTTGAGACCTCGGTTGATTCTGGAAATGTCATTGGGAGCGACAAACACAAGAAGTTACAGTGACTTTTTGAGAGGTCATGAGTGGCCAACACAGCAAGATAGGAACATGTGCTGGCAGCCAGCAGCCACTCAATAAATATCTGTTGACGAATTGACAAAACATTTGCTTCTCATTATCTTCAGTTGAGATGGAAAGTTTGGCGACATTCTGCAGTGAGCAGTGGGGGTAAAAGAGAGGCTCCTCAGATGTTCCCCTCCTAGACTGCTTTTGTTATGTCACCCCTAAACCGTTCACAGAAGGCTCTGGGTGGAATCAAGAGCAGCCCCCTCTCTCTTGGTCCTGTTGGGTCCCTGGAAGGAAAGCATCTGAAAGCCTTTTTGAAACGCCTTCCAAGGCTACCTTGAACTTCACTGCAGGGGAGCAGGGACCCCCAGGGGGCCCCCTAATCAAAGCTTGGAAGGAAGTGTTCTAGGTTGAATTTGATCTACCCATCACCCGAAAAGGCAAGCAGATGGCATCCCTTGGAAAGTGCGGGTCTACCTGGTTAGAAGCCTGGGCAGTGGGCGAGGACTAGGGGACTAGGCTAGGTGGGGGTGGCACTGCACCTACACACTAGCCTCTGCTAGGTACCCCTGCCACCAGGAGGTCTGGCCTCTCGGGAGAAGCTGCCTGGGGGGCCTCAATGGGGAGGGGGGTCCGCGGCCGCCTGGAGGGAGGCGGCGAGCGGGGCTGGGGAGGGGGGCGCGGCTGGCGGCCGAGCTGTCCAGGGGGAGGCGGGCGGAGGGAAGGCTCTGCCGCCGCGGCCGCCGCCTCGCTCTCGGCGACACAGACGCCGGGAGCGGCCGAGGCGGTGAGTCGCAGCGCCTTTCCTCCGCTTGTAGGGAGCCAGAGCCGAGTCGGAGTTGTAGCCAGGGCGGGTGTGCCGGGGGCGCCAGCGCCGGGAGCCGATGCTGGTGGGACCCCCGCGCTTGGGGCGCAGTGGGATCGGGGGTGGGCGCGAGGAGCGCGGTTCTGGGAAACTGGTTCTGGCAGCCCCCTCCCAGGTGCCATTCACCTTGTCCATTTCCCAGTCCTTCCGCCAACACCTCTCAGGGGAAATCGAACAAAATCAAAGACCCTGAGGATGGACAGATGAAAAGGAGAGAGCAACTTTGCGGAGGGAGCGCAGAGACGCGCGGGGCAGGCAGGCTGGGGGCGCACTGGGTCGGAAGGGGGCGTTCGTGAGCTTGGGGACTTTTGGAGCATCTCTCTCGGGGTCCGGGGGTGAGGGTTAGGGCACCCGCGGGATCCCAGGCCTGCGGAGTCGGCCCTGAGAGGCCACAGGAGGCAGGCGCGAGGGGAGGACGCCTGGGGAGGGGGCTGTGGGAGCTACGGAAAGGCGCTGGTTGCATCCAGACAAGGAAGTGGTCTGCATTTTGGATTCGGAACCCGAAAGATTGTCTTGCCTTTGGGGACTCGGGAAGGGTGTTCTGGGGAGATGTGTTTGAGTGTTTTTCAGTGCATACCGATTTATTTTTAGCTCCCGGAGAAGCAGGATGTGCAAAGTGGGTTGTATCAGCCCGGGAGGGGCAGGAGGTCTCCCTGTCCGCAGGAAATAGTACACAAGTTTCTTGCTGCAGATGCTTGCTTTAACTTTTGTGCAGGGAGCAAAACGCCATTTGGTTCTGCGAGGATCTCCCTGCCAGGGTCACTTTCTACCAGCGGGTGGGTCTGTTGGAGGCCCAGACCAGGTTGGCCGGGTGCACGCTTCTGCCCTTAAACACCAGTCTCCACTGAAGGTGCGTGGTCCATTGTAGGCAAGTAGTGTGAGCTCAGAAGTGGGGCTGCCGAGGACTCGCTCTCCGAGAAGGAAACCACACAAGCCTGCTCAAAGTTTTCCCAGTTCTGCCTGATTGAAAATAACAGACCCAAGGCGCTGTATTTCCAAGAGCAGCGGCGCTCTCTGGGCTTTCCCACACCCAACTGGCAACGCTTGTGAGGTTTTCTCTCCAACTGGGAGACGTTTGCATTTCATGGCCAAGGCAGTGATGCGAGGACCGAAAAGGACAGGGGGCTGGTGGTGAGAATGTGGGTGCATGGGTTGGGGAGACTTGTGGAGAAGTTTCAGAGGAGGCTTAAGAAATTGAAAGGCAATGTTCAGGCCCACAAGCTCGACCCAGACAAGTCTCCCCTGTCTCACCACTGGAACAAGGTCCAGTTCTGAGCACCACGGTCTGTATCTGCACTAGGAGAGCAGCCAGTGTGGACATCGAGTGTGGGTTCTGAAGCCAGATGTCTGGGTTTAAATGTGCATAGCTGCGAGACATCCTTACTTAACTCCTTCTGGGTTTCCTGATCTGTTTGTGAGATTGCTAATAGGAACCAACCTATCTCGGGTTCGATGTGAAGATTAAATAAGTTGATAAACAGAGGCACCAGGTATCCTGCCTTGTCATGAGTAAGCCTTGTGTAGGTGTGAGCTGTTCTGATTTTTATTGTTGTTGCTGTATGACCCTTTTGCTGCTTCCTGCTGTCACCCATTTGGTTCATACCCTAATCGCTTTTAGCGTGAATGGCTCCAATTACCTTCAAACTGGGCTAGTTGCTCCCAATCAGGACCTTCTTGTTTCAGTCCATCTTTCAAACTGTGGTCACTCATTCTGAAAACAAAAATCAAAGTCAGTCATTCTGGTTAATTTCCTTTGGAGGTTTTCAGTGGCTTTCAGGATAGAGTTTGGACTCTAAGGATGTTCATGATTCCCCCCTCCCCTTTTATCAGCCTCTTAAGCCTCCTCACATATAGCCTCTGCTCAAGCCACTGGGGCTCAGCACCTATCACCCACCCCTTTTGTTGGTCAATCCTGTCTGCTCTTCCCTACCCAGCTGCTTCTCTTCAGCAGACCTCTGGACTCTCTCCTTGCAAGGTAACTGAGTTGCTGCCAGGCTACCCTGCACACACTCCTCTCATTCCTCTGCTCATCATCTATGTATCAGTCTTCCTTCTTGTAAGTGCCTTGAGAGGGGGATTCTGAGTGTAGGTAATTGTTTGTTGAATGAATAATTGAACATAATTGAAGCAAAATCCAGTCCTTTTCATTCAAGCTAGAATAAAAAATGGAGAATAACAGAGAGGAAAACCAAATCAATCTTTGTATGTAATTGTCTTCATTAAAAAATGCTAGAGCTGGACGCAGTGGTGCACACCTGTAATCCCAGCAGCTTGGCAGGCTGAGGCAGGAGGGCCACAAGTTCAAAGCCAGCCTCAGCAATGGGGAGGCACTAAGCAACCCAGCGAGACCTGTCTCTAAATAAAATACAAAATAGAGCTGGGGATGTGGCTCAGTGTTCGAGTACCCCTGAGTTTAATTCCCAGTACCTGCCCTCCAGCCCCATTGCTGGGAAATATCAAGGGTTGTTCAGAAGAAATATGACATTCTATCTATCTTGGAATTATTTCAGGGTTTTTTTAATCATGAGGGGCAGGGTAACAATGGAGAAATGTGATGAACTGAACCTTCTGTTTCTTTATTTCTCTCATAGACTTGACTCTGGGATGGGAGTCCAATGCTTTGAAAGGGTCATTTGGTTCTGTAAATTTGGTTCTGGAAGTAGGAGAGAAGGTACAACAAACATGGGTCTTGTATCTGATCCTTGGATTATATCTTGGATTTCAGTTCACCTGGGGTTGTTCTGATGAGAACAGGAAATTCCCTTCACCAAAGCTCTCATGTTACTTTTTAGGCGATTCCTTGTGTCCTGTGGGGCTCTGGTGGCAGTATCTCTGAGCATACCACATGGCTTGGAGGCAGATGAGATGTGCCAGTTCCTGTGACAGCCACAATCTAGTTTCAGGGCTCTAGAAGAAGGTTTTTGTACAGTTGAGAGAGAAAAAAAAAAGTTCATTTATGTATTTACTTTTATTTTTGGTACTGGGGATTGAACTCGGGGCACTTGACCACAGAGCCACATCCCCAGCCCTATCTTGTGTTTTATTTAGAGACAGGATCTCACTGAGTTGCTTTGCATCTTGCTTTTGCTGAGGCGGGCTTTGAACTCACAATCCTCCTGCCCCAGGCTTCTGAGCTTCTGGGATTACAAGCATATGCCACCATGCCTGGCTCAAAGACTGTTTGTAAAAATTTTATTAAAGGCTTGCAAACAAAACAAACATAAAGAAGAATATATGATAGAGACCATATTCAAAACTCTATCTAGTTCTTTATAGAAAGACTTTGCCATTTGCCAGACCAGAGTCAGACAAATCTGTTTCATTTTGATTGACCTTTCTGATTGATTGGTAGGGGCTACCTGAAACGTTGAGTTGAATAGGAATCCAGGCTCAGCAGGAAAGGATGCTGTGGTCCAATAGTGATGTCTGTCAGGAGGGGATTAGGAAGTAGTGGCAGACAGATTTTGTTGTCCCCATTCCTATCCTAGAGAGTGTCATTGGGGGACAATGAAAGCAGAAGTCAGAGACAAAGCACATCAATTAAAGTGGTCCTAGAAGAAGACAGGAACAGTACTACAACAATAAACAACCACTGCAGATAACTTAAACATTTGCCACTTACCGAGTGTCCACTATGCATGCTTTATATTGGGAACTTCATTTAATCCTTGCAGTAACTTTTCTAGGAAATGCTTATTTTAATTGGGACTCAATTCTGTTGTGCCAGAAACCCTAAAACTCAAAATAGTTTATCCAAAAAGAAATGTTATCTTTGCTCTTATAACTCTTTAGTTCAGAGAAGATCACTTCAGGTATGACTTGATCCAGGGCTCAAGCTTCATTAGCCGGATCTGGTTTCTCGCTCTGTTTTACTTGGTTTTCTTCCTTGGAGGTGGCACCATTTTTTAGGCTTCATCTTATTGTGGGATGACTGAAAGAGCTTCAGCTTTACATCATCTGGGCTTCAAATCCAGCCAGAAAGAAGGAACCTCAGTCCCAGCATTGCTCACAATGACTTGCTCAGGTTCATGAGCATTGCCCAGATCCTGAGTCTCTTCCTAGGTTGGGGTGCCACATACTACTAGGTTTGGGCTTGGTCACGTATTCTGGCTGTTATGATTTATATATGTGGTGTCCCCCGAAAGTTCATGTATGAGACAATGCAATAATGTTCAGAGGTGAAATGATTAGATTATGAGAGCTTGAACCTAATCTGTGGATTGATCCACTGATGGATTAACTGGGTGGTAATTGAGAGGACAGTAGGTCATTGGGGGTATGCCCTTGGGGTTATATGGTCCTTGATGAGTGGCACTGGCTCTCTGCTTCCTGGTGACCACGTCTTGAGCTGCTTTCCTCCACCACACCCTTCTGCCATGACGTCCTGCCTCACCTCAGGCCCCAAGGAATGGAGCTGACTCTCTGTGGACTGAGGCCTCTGAAACTGAACCCTGAATAAACTTTCTTTCTGTCAGTTCTTTGGGTTTCAGAGACATAAAAGCGGACTGAAACACCATCCCTGAGCCAGCCATAGGTAGGGAAGTAGGAGCAGGGGTGTTTCTCTGCCAGAAAATTGTGATACTGTCACCAGGAGGTGGGTTCCTACATTTTGGATTGCAAAACAACAGATGTTCGCTATAATTCTGTTAGCATTCCTACTTCACAGATAAGGGAAGCAGGCTGAGGAACATTCAATAACTTACTTAAGGTCCCATGGCTAATGAACAATGATTCTGATTTGAATTCCATAATTTATGCACTTGTAGAGTTATTTGTGAATAGAATATTTAAAGTGACTTTAGTGCATAGCTCTACTCTCTCTGTTCCTGAACATATGGCTACGTAACTTCCAGAAATTTGAAGTATTAACTGCCTACAGGACTTGGAAAAAAAAAAAAAAGGACAAAGATTTCTCTGGGTGGATTTTTAGTCACTCATTCAGACAGTATTTTTGAGCAGTTCCTACATGGTTGACCCCATGTTAGGTTCTCAGGATATAGGATGAACAGGAGTCCCCCATCTTTGAGGAATTAATATGGGGGGGGCAGATTGACAAGAACAGGGAGTGTGTAAGAGCTGAGCCCACTTCATGGGGACAATGGCCTTTGATCACTGAGGTAGCCCTGGTGATGTGCTTTGTGTGACAGGCAAGGACGAACTGTTTATTGAATATATTTTTTAAAATAATTGTGGTTAAAAATGTATAACATAAAATTTACCACTTTAACCAGGTTAAGTGTACTGTTCTGTAGCATCAAGCACATCATGTTGTCGTGCAAGCATCCCCATCACCCACCTCCAGAACTTCCTCGTCTTCCCAAACTGAAGCTCCATACCACTCCACAGCTCCTGTCCCCCGTCCCCCGTCAATGGTATCCATCATCTACTTTCTGTCTCTATGAATTTGACTACTTCAGGTACCTCATATAAGTGGAAGCATACAGTGTTTGTCCCCTTGTGATGGGCTTGTCTCATGTCACATAATGTCCTTATGGTTCATCCACATTGCAGCTGTGTCCACATTCCCTTCCTTTATAAGGCTGAATAATATTCCATTGTAGGTAGAGACCACCTTTGTTTATCCGTTCATCTGTCCATGGGCTCTTGGGTTATTTCCACTTTTGGCTATTGTGAATGATGCTAATGTGAACATGGGTGTACAAATATGTGTTCAAGTTCTGGCTTTCGTTTTTTGGGGGGTTTATACTCAGAAGTAGAATAGCTGGATTCTGTGGTAAGGATCCGTGCTGTTTTCTATGGTGCTTCCATTTTATAGACCCACTAGCAAGGCACGGAGTTTCCAAGCTCTCCATATCCTGGTTAACATTAGCAATTTTCTTTTTTTTTTTTTTTTTTACAATCATCTCCTAATGGGTGTGAATAGGTTCTCTGAGGTAGGTTGGAATTGGATCCTGAGGGCCTTTGGTGGGGTTATTATCTTCATTCTGGGGGTGTGGGGAGACACTGAGTTTTGTCACAGAGGAGTTAGGGGCTTCTTTTAATTCTCCAGATAAAAACAAACCTGACAGCTTTCTCCACATCTGTCGTTTGTCACCACATTACATGTATTGAACTTGGGGAGGGAAGTAAATAGGGCACCATAATCACTCAGGTCAAGAGCCCCTCAGACAGGGTGACTGGGCTTGCCAATAATAATCAATGCAAATGCCTACAGGTGTGCTAAGCACTAATTCAGTCAATTCTGGTAAACCCTATTTATCCTCCAGGGTCCCATGTGGAAAAAGTGTGGCCATGGACACACTCAACCTGGAGGAACTGAAGAAAGTGTAATGAAGGGACTGTGCACTCAGGTGTGGGCAAGGCTAGGGAAACCCTGAAAGTGGCTGGCAATGCGTGAAGCTCTGAATGGGTGACTTAAGAGAGGAGATCCAGAAACTGCTCTGGGGAGGTGAGTTGCATGGCAAGATTTGGAGGCAGGTGCTGTGTTCTTCAGTGGAGGGTCAGGGCCAGGAGACATCCAGAGGGTCAGGAGACATCCAGGGGAATAAATCCCTGACTAGGTTTATGAATACCCTCTAATCTGCCATAGTTCCTACCTTCCAATCGGAAGGTAGAAGCAAGAGGGCAGAAGAGCTTGCCACAGTAGGGTCTATCTGTGGTCCACAGGAGGAGGGAGGAGTGGGGTGGGGCAGGGGCTGGTAAATTTGGAGCCTGCCAAATAATGGAAGTAATTGGGCATTTCTTCTGTGTATCTGGCTGGATCTGGAATGTTAGGTCCTCTGACCTGTGTGTCTTGATTCTCTGGGGGTAATCTGATGTCTGGTGTGGTGCAGGTGGACACCCCCCTCACCCCAAACCCCCAGGCATGGCAGAAGGACTCTGGCCTGAAAAAGCTCTGTGGGAGTGTGATGTTACTGCCCCCAAACACAACACCCTGCACTGGGGGAAAAGCAGTGAGACCTGCTCTGGGGCCAGAACCAGGCTCACTGTGCCAACGGAAGGGGCTGCTTGGGAAGGCCGCACATTTTCCGTTCCCTAAAGTTGTGAAGCTGAGGCCTGAGTGAGAGACGGGGCCGAGAGCTTTTATTTGTTTCCTGTGGCATTGTGACAGACTACCACAAACTGGGGGACTCGTCACAGCAGAAACTATTCTCCCAAGGTTGGGGAGGCTCAACCTCTGAAATGAAGGCGTTGTCAGGGTCTAGATTTCACCAGAAGCTCTAGGGAAGAATTCATTTTTAAAAAATTTATTTATTTTCTTCTTTTACTTCAGTACTGAGGATGGAACCCAGGGCTTGTGCCTGCTGGGCAAGTGCTCTGCTATTGAGCCGTACCCAAAGCCCTTTACAAAAAAATTATTTGAGACAGGGTCTGGCTAAGTTGCTCAGGCTGTGTTCAGGCTTTCCATTCTCCTGCCCCAGCCTCCCAAGTAGCTGGGGTTATAGGTGTGCACCACCACACCTGGCTTGGTGCATCTTTGGTAAGGACACTTGTCATTGGATTTAGATAATCTTATTTCAAGATCCTTGACCTAGTTGCATCTACAAAGATCCTTTTCCCAAATAAGGACACATTTTTCTAGCTCCAGATATTAGGACTCAGACATGTTTCATGGGGTTGGTGGGGATGGGGAGGGACTTTGATTCCACTATGGAGCTCAGGAGTGTACACTTTGCAACTCCTGATTTTCTCCATTTCAGGGCCCCTAGATTTTATTTACCCCCTGGATTCTAGTTTCCTTGACACAGTAGAGGTTTTGTAAATGCTTTTGATTCTGCTCCTTTGAATTTTGATTCTAGTTTCAAACAACAAAAGATACAAACACTTAAAACAAAATCAACCATCCTGTATTTCTAAAGCGAAGGAATGAGTGAAAGAGGATGTCAAAAGCCAGTTTGATCTCTGTCTTGGCTGAAAGCTTTTTGTGCTTGACTTTGCTAGATGGCCTTGGAGGGAATGAATGGGAGAAAGGGCAGCTACTGGCCTGACTGGCTTCTCACCTGGGGTTTTCCCAAATGCTTTCAGAAATATAATTACTCTGAGGAGGGCTTCGGATGTTAGAATATTTCAAGAAAGAGAAGCAGAAGCAATATAGGCTCAAGTTTCTAGGCTTTTAGAAAGCATCTTAGAAATATTATTTGCAAATGCTGCTGGCCCATCAGGAGGCCTTTTACCCATATATTTTCAATGCAAAGTCCTGAACTGGGGCCTGTGTACATGGGAGCACGGGCAAGGTAAAGGGTAGCTTTGTCAATTACTGAACCAATTTGAAGATGGCACCTCATCAAATGGGGTACAGCAGGTGAGTCCACTACAGAGCATGAATTATTCTGTTTGGTTGTCTGCACTGATCCCATTATCTGGGGAAGAACCAAAACCCATTCACATGGTGCTATGGAGAGGCCATTGTAATTAAGGTCTGATTCTCTGTAGGGGATGGTTAATTTAGGTTTCTTGGCCACTTTACTGCTTGACGTCGAAGGAGAGAAAGCAAAGGAAGGAAAGAAAAAAGAAAGGTAAACTGCACCTCCATTTTATCACGTTACACATGCTACTGTATCATTAATTCTTTTGCATGATTGTTACTTTGGATCCTATTGGTTTGAATGGTGTATCTGGAATACTGTGATACTTATAGAATTTAATTACATCTAGTGAAGAAAATGGTTTTCCTTGCAGAGGACCAGCAACATAATTCATGGGGTTTAGAGCACAGTGAGAATGTGAGGCCATGTTTTAGAACAATATGAAGAATTTCAAGATGGTGATGGTAGAACACTAAACCACCGTACAGGCTGAATGCCTGGGTAGCTGGCCTGGCCTCACAGCTATGCTGTGCCTGGCATCTTGCTGCCCAGGGCCCTGTCTTCTTCTGGTACCTTATCTCTCAAAGAGTGACCAGACCAACAGTCTCTGCTTCAGTTACAGCACAGCTCCTCTGCAGGGGGAAGGACAGCCAGTGGACTACATAGCCCTGTGGCCCTCTGCATCCCTGTGGCTGGCTCCTTCTCCACCTGGATCTGTGCCCTGAGAGGCAATCTCCGTTGGCATCAATGGCTGTTTTTATATTCTGGTTTTGAGTATGATTTGGCCACTAGTAGGTCCAGCAGGAGATGGGAGGGAAGGAGGAGGATAAGGGAAGGCATCTTTTTCTCCTACTCTCTCTGCTAGGTTGCATGCTGCAGGTTGGCTGTGTCTGTGTGCCATGGGCCACAGCTCCTGCCAGCTGTCATGTCTATACAGTCACCCTCTTTGAGTCTCTTTAGCCATTCTGTCCCCTGATGCCTTCAGGCTGCGGGGTGATATTTGCTTCCTGCTATTACTAACTTAGAGGGCTGCAGCCCCAGTTACTTTCCTAAACCCTTTCTTACTTTCTTCTCAATAGCTTCTTAACTAGGATTCTTCAGTAGGACTAAAGAACAGACTCTTTAGTTTCCTGCCTGGGTCCTAAGTGACCCAACAATTCTGTGCCAGGGTTTGACTATACCTTATGCTGCTGCAGGGCAGAAAGGGAAGCTGATGGCTATGGTAATAAGTAACTAGACCAGCTTCTAGGAGGGTTGAAATTGGGTTGTATTAGTCAACTTTGTATGGCTGTAGCAAAATGTCTGAGATAATTGACTTAAAAAGAGGAAAGGTTATTTTGGTTCATGGTTTTGAAGGTTTCAGCCCATAGTTGGTTGGCCCTGTTGCTTTGGGGCTGGGAGTGTGGCAGAGGAAGCTGCTTACAAAGCAAAGAGAGAAGAGGAAGGGGCTGGGTCCCAGTGTCTGGGACACCATTAAGTACATGTCCCCAGTGATTGGTGGATTTCCCTCTATAGGTCCTACCACTTAGAGTCCATGACTAGTCCACTACCTCCCAATAGGATCAGAGGCTGAGAACTAAGCCTTTAACACAAGGGCTTTGGAGGAACATTCCAGATCTAAACAATAGCATAGGTTATGTACATCCACAGTGATAGAGAACTTGTGCCTGAGAGTCAGACATTCTGGAATTCTCTGAGATGCACTGGAGCAAGTTACCTCATCTGTGAAATGGGCAAAATGATAGTTTTCAGGGTTGTTTTGGGGCATAATGTGAGATCAGGTGGCATGATGCCTGGCAGGTGCCTGGTCTACGGGAAGTGCTCAAGAAGCACGGTTGCTTTTGTCTTGAGTTCTGTGGAGGGACCCACCTAATGGGATGCACTCTCTACTTTGTTTCTGAGCTGAACTAAGACTGCACCAATTATCACCAATTTTTCACCATTTCACTGTTATTTCCAGGTGTTATTTCTGTCTTCTCAACTAGATTGTTCTGAGCTTGTTCCCATCTTATAATTTTCTTTTTCTTTTCTTTTTTTTTCATTTTTACTAATCTTACAACCCATCCTAATAGGTAGCACATCATAAGTGCTCAAGAAATATTTTTGTGGCTAAATATAAGGTGACTGTATACTTTTTCATTCCCACAGTAACCTTTTCACTGGGAAAGAGGAGAGCCTTCTAAGGATTACAACAGAATAACAGGGACACTCCCAGCAAGCAGGGGAGCAATCTAGGCCAACAGGGACATCTTGTCACCCTAGTTGAATGGGACATAGGTAGTTTTCCAAATGTGTTTTTAAAATTTGCCAATCTACCTTTCTTAGGAAAAAGAAAGAAAGAAAGAACCTGCCTTTGGTTTATGAGATAAAAATGTGAGTTTTGAAAAAGAGGAAAAATATGTTTAATGCTCTTACCAGATTGTTAGCTCAATTTTGAGGTAATGGGGCAGGGCCTCCTATATAGAGAGACCTATTTCTATATTTTGTTGCCCTTCGAAAGTATACTCAGTATCTATTAACACAACTTTCTTTTGTATCTACTTTTCTTCTTCTTACATAGTCTTCTAATTAAGTTTTTCCTGTGCCAGTGATCATCTTTGTTAAAAAGACGGCAAAAAATAGATTTATATACGTATATTTCCCCAAACATCCCTGTCTTTGTATTTCTGGTTGCCTGGGTGACATTTCCAAGAGAATGCATGCTAATCTGCTATTATTAAAGCAGAGATAACATGGGAACTATTTTTAGGTCCTTCTATATCTTTCTTTTTCTCCACTAGACCATTTAATTGGTCTATTTATTTATTTATTTTTTGTTCCTCCTATCTGAAGGCCATGTATAGCTTCCTTCCTGTAGTTCTAACTTGGAGACTGTTTAACTGTTTGAAATTGATGATATAGTCATTTAGTGCCTTCTTCATTCAGAATGGCTCCTATTCATTTGGTTAGTGGATAGTTGTTGATTTTTCAGAGGTTGTCCAAAACTGAGGCAAGGGGTATTTTTGGTGTAAGAAAAAAAAAAAAAGAAAAGAAAAGAAAGTGGAGGAAATCTATAGTTCTGTAGTGGAAAGAACAAGTTTCTTTTGCAGCCGGATTAATCTGGTTTGGGTCTTAGTATGGACACTTTAGCTGCTGTGAGAGCCCCTAGGGCTTGCATCTTCCTGTGACAGGGTTGTCCTGAGATTGAGAGGGCTCAGTGGGTTCAAACCTGGGAGCTCAAGGTGGTGTCTCACATGCAAAAATCCTTCGTCTGCTCTTTAATATCAAAAGGACAGGTGTGTCCACCTTTCAGAAAACAATTTATATAAGATATTGCAAGTACTTGGATTTATTAAAGAGGTAAAACAGGAGGGTTGTTATTTTTCTTTTCTAAGATGCTTTTGCTTCTATAAACATTTCAGAGAATTTCTTTCCATGGTGAATACCCTTTGGTTATTTATTGTAGTTCTGAAATTAAAATCTCTAGTTTGCCCTGACACTTTTAGGACCATAACTGTAGGGCTACCATGCATAATTCAAATGTTCCAATTCAGGCAGAGTTAATATTTGGGGTATTTTCTTTTACTGTTTTTTATGTGAAGATTTTTGTGATGTTTGCATACCATTTATATATGATACACGTCTGTGGTACTGCGTCAGGCATTTTGAATGTTTATCTGAGCATTGCATGCATGGTCTAATTTAGTATTAGGTTAGGGGTGAAATACTGTAGGTAAGGATCTGAGATCATTAATTTGGTTTCTATGGCAAGTTTGAGAGGTGGGATGGCTTGAATGTTATTTAAAATTGCTCTATATTCGATTTTAAATTGGGGTTCCTTTAGTCCTCATTCTTTTACATTGTTATTCTAGTAGTTTTTGAAGACAGATTACTGCATCATTATCCTAGAGTTTATCTTGCTGCCCTTGAGGACAGGGAAAGAAGGGAGGAAGTCTCTCTCTCTCTCTCTCTCTCTCTCTCTCTCTCTCTCCCCACACACACACACACACACACACACACACACACACACACACACACGCCAGTGCATGTCTCTTTAGAACTGGATCTGAGCGTTTTAATGGGACAGTTAGGGAAAAGCTCTTTGATTTTGCTCTGTGACTTGTTGGAAGGGGACTCTGGGGATGTGGGAAGTCTGTGATGCTGCGTTCCCACCCTCGCCTGTGGAAGACAAGACGCCCATTTCCATGAGGGGCCAAAGGACAAGCAGTGAGAATCAGAAGCTGCCCCAGCCTCTGAAGTTGGCTTGGGAAAGCAACAGGAAGAACTTTAAATATGTTCCTCAGACCTTGGGCAGTTTCCTCTGTTCCGTTGCCCCATAATGATAAATGTTAGGTGTTGTCATAAAATAAAGTCTGTACAATATGGAAAATTAAAAAGAGGGAAAAATCACCCCTAATCCAAATATTCAAAGGTAACCAAGAGTATTTCTTTTCATTATTCCTTACTGAGATTTTTTTCTTGGTTACATAGTCACGTTTATACATTTTTTTTTGTTTTTTCTATTCTATTTTATTTTTTATTATTTTTAAAATTTGTTCCAATTAGTTATACATGACAGTAGAATGCATTTTGACACATCATACATAACTAGTATAACTTCTCATCCTTCTGGTTGTATTATATGTATTTTTACAAGTGTTTTTTTCTCATGTATATCCCAAGCACTTTGCATTTTATTTTATAACATTTTTATACAATGCTTTATTGGATATATCATATTCTATTTGATGCATATATCTCCGTTTACTTATTATATTTTTGGTTATTTGGTCAAAATTAAAAAAGAAATTTTGCTATTATAATTTTTGTATATATATAAATGATTACTCTGGGATATAGTTCCAGTGGGTTTAGTAAGTTAAAGTTTTGAACATCTTAATGCATTTTGTCAATTTGTTTTCCAAATGGATTAAAGCCACCCATATTGTTTGTGTTGATTTCATTTTCTTTACCTTTACCTTGACTATAATCACTTTGAAATATTTTTATTAATTTGGCAACCAAACATATTTTCTTTTCATTTGTGCTACTTTGATTACTAGTGATGATTTTTTATATTATTCTACACTAGTTGCATTTCTTCTTTTCCTAATTTTCAGTTATATGTTCTTTGCCCTTAGATATTTTTAATATCAGTCAAAATTATTTTTTACCCAAATTACAAAAGTGATATATGCTTATGATAATGAAAGAAACAACTCAGGACACAGATGCACAAAGGCCCAGCTCCCTTGGTTCATCTCTCATGCCAAGCCTCCCAGGGAACCAGTATCAAGGACCAAAGTGGGTTTCTCTTCCTTTCTCTGTGCTTGTGCATACAAATAAAGTTAAACTTCCATTTCTGCAGGCTAGTATCCACAAACTCAACCAAATTTGGATAGAAAATCTTGGAAAAATAAAATTGAATCTGTACTGAACATGTACAGACTTTTTTTGGGGGGTCATTCCTCTCTAAACAATACAGTATAACATCTACATGACATTTACACTACATTAGTTATTATGGGTAATCGAGAGATGATTTAAAGTATATATGAGAATACACATGTGTTATAAGCCATCAACACACCATTTTATATAAAGGTTTTAGTATCCATGGGGGTTGGGGAACCCTGAATCCAATACCCCATGGTTACCAAGGGACAAATGTATGTCTTTTCACAGATACAAATGGGGGTTTAGACCCATAGTAAAGATATTATTCTGTACCTTGCTTTGTTTTTCACTTAAAATATATATCATGGGCAAAGATCTTCAAGAGCATATAATAAAATATCTTTGGCACATTTCCTTGAAATAACTCTCTAATGTATCTCTTGACCATTTGGCACAGACTGACATTGTTCCCCTGCAATTTCTTTCACTGCTAGAAAAGCCTGCTCTGCTGCTTCACAGTTTACTAAGATATTCAGCTCTGTAGTCTGTTGATTATGAAAAAAAATCCTTATCTTCAAAAAAGCATTAGTTAATCAAAATTATTATAAATAATTTTGTTGTAGAATCAAGAGGAAATGAGGATCCACACTGATTATTTTTCCTCTTTAACTTACTAGTCAATTGACCTATCATCCTTTAACAAATGGTGCTTTAAAAACAAAGAAAAACTTTGCATTTCTATAAAGCAAATGATATCTCTTATTCATGCACGTGTTTTTTTCCAACTATAAACTAGTGAGTCTACGATCTGAGGGTCTTTTTCTAAGGGAAAGAAGATTTTGCATTTACTTGGAATTAGGTGGTTATACTGAGAATTACTTGATCTCCTTGGACTCCAGATGTTTGCTTCATAACCTGAATAACACTGTTCTATGACCTGCTGTCCTAGAAGCGCAGGGCCTCTGAGCAGGACTGCTCATTCATCCCACTGTCCATCCCACTGTCTTGCCAGATGGGAGGGCCACAAAAACATCTCATTTTATAGCTTCAAGGGCCAAGCAAATCTCAGTGGTTCATTCAGGGTTATTCCTGCTTTTCAATCCAGTGATTATTATGTTATATTATGTTTATGTTATTTTATGTTCACTCGTTATATTATTTTATGTTTGCTCATTATTTTATGTTGTTCTGGTCTTCCAATTTTCTTTTTTAGTGATACATTTATCTTTGAAACTTCTATTCTGGTTGGCTACCTTGATCACCATGTGGAAAATCTCAGGAAGTTTGCCTAGAAATAAAGGTTCTTCCGGTAGCATAATTGTTATTTAACAAACATTTATTGTATGCCTGCTCTGTCTGAGGCATGGTGCCAGATGTTGTAGGAAATATGAGGTGAATAAAGCACTTTTCCTTTCCTCAAACGTTTACACTCATTACTTTTGCCTGGTTTTTGTTTCTTTTATTGACTTCAGCCTTCTATGGAGGAATATCAATATTCTATATTGCACTCACTCTACCCTGATTCCAGGGGTAGGGGAGGGTGTCTGCAGTCCTGTACGTTTGAGGAGTGCATTGAATGCTGCATCCTATTTGGAGAACTCCTCTGGAGTATTTAAAACACCTGAGCACCGGCAGCTGATGTATACTTTATAAGCTAAGATGGGCTTGGAGATCCTGGGTGTCTGTGTCTTCTGTTTTTAACTGTGCTTCTCAGCTCCAACTTGCCTTCCTTTGGTCATTTGGGTTACTCATTTGGTCAACCAGGATCTAAAAATAAACCTAGAAACTTTGAAAGCCCCCACCCCTGACCCCCAGCTGACTGATGTGTACTTTTGTGTATTCCAAACTTGTAACTATTTATGTTTGCAATATGTATAGCACTTAGCAACGACTCTGGAAACTAGCTAGCAACTAGCTAGCAGCATGCTGTCCCAGCTGAGGCAGGGAGCTGGCCAGCCAAGGCTCAGCGGGTTCACTGCCCTCCCCCTGCTGTGCTCTGCAGCCCTGGGCTCCACCCTGCTGGCTTCTAGTTCCTGCTTTCTGCGTCTCTGCGGGTGGACATGTGGGGACCAGGAAGAGGGGCAGGAAGGACCCCTCCTGCCCCTCTCTTACCACTTGAGATTTCCTCTAGCAGGTCAGCCTGGGTGGAGTAAGGAAAGAAAGACAGCTTTGGCCACCACTGGTGTCTTGGCACTGGTGACATTCCTGTAGGGTCAGAGGTGCTTTGAGCCTTCTGCATTATCTGGAACCCTAATGCATTTCCATAAAGGAAGGTCACAAGCTGTAGCTGGATAGTACCTAATCATCAGGACTGAACCTTGTGGCTCCCCAGGAACCCTCTGGTTGGTGAGGATGCCCTCTTTCGGGCGACATAAGTCAGTGCTACACATTTGCTCAACATGCCAAATTCTCAACCTTTCAGCTTGGGAAGAAACTTAGAACATGCTCAGCTTGTAAGTCAAGAGGCAGGCTCTGAGAACAAAAGAATGGGCTTATGCCAGCCAGGGTCACCCCTGTCCCTGACTTGTCGTGAGCAGAACAGTCTTCTTGCTTTCAGCCCTTTTCTGAGCTCTGAGTACTCGAGTTCTTCGGTTTTTAGAGTAGCAATTGTGCTAAAATATTCATGTCCTGATTTTACCAGAGGGGAGGAAGAAAGACCTTGGGAGTATAGATCAAATTTCTTGATTATTGCCTTTTAGCAAAGAATGCAAAATCTAATATGTTAGTGTCTCTGTGTAAGGCCTTTATTTTCTTCCTTAAGGAATCAAACGTCTATTTTTTTTTTAAACAGTATTGGGGGTTGACCCAGGTCCTCATGCATGCTAGTCAAGTGCTCTGCTGCTTAGCTACACCCCCAGCCCTTGCTTCTTACTATTAATGCATTTTGTGGAACAAGATTTGAAGAATAAAATTTCTGCTTTTTTTTTTTCTTATGGAAACATATTTTTTAAATAGAAGGGTTTTTTGCAAGTTGATTTGTATCATCTTTCTTTAGGGCCGGAAAACACAGATCAGCGGTTCATGTTGATTAAACAGTACTTATTTAGAAAGGGACAAAGTCTGTGTAGCTGCTTGTGTAGTTTTCACAGAAGGAGACAAAACGGTTAAAGAGTAAAGCACTCCAGCCTCTAGGTGAATTTTTTTTTTTTTTTCCAACCTCAGAAGGGGTGGGCCCACTTGAAACAGGAAGTAATCATAGGACAGCGGTTTGAGTAATGAGAGAAGGCTTCTGGACTTGGCGAAGCTGTTTCCTTTGTACTGAAAGCCTACACGCTCTATGGAAACTCTCCTATTTCTACAGCATCTGCACCTTTTGCAGAGTCTGTGCACTATACACCAGGCGCCTCCCCTGCAAGAACAGGAGCTGCAGAGCTAGCTGGGGCGGGAGAATGCAACAGAGGAGATGCGGGGCAGTCTTGGATGCTGGTTTATTAGCCCTGGTATAGGAAAGTAACTAGGCCTGAGGGGTCCTTGCAGGCAGCAAGAGCGAGGACCAGGGCAGAGGCCAGTCCACATGTCTGAACACATCATAGACACTTTCTCATGCCATCCATGGCTAGAGGTTCCCCTTATTGAAGAGGATTTTTGCACTGTAGCTTTATCCATGAGTTAATAGTTTTATATGTATTGCATGACAATATGTCCTTATTTAAGCTAATCATTTAGTAAATTGTTGCTTAGACTGGCCCCTCTCAGAAGCCAAGGGCTGGGATGTTACTCAAATTAATTCAAGGGAAAGGGGCTCATTATAACAATGATGACTGCTATCAGTTACTTGTTCTCACTATGTGCCAGACACTGTTCTGAATATAGTATCCTGTGGAATCTTCTTCCCCCACCTTGAGGTACTGTGTTATCCCATTGCACTAAAGAGGAGCAGCTCAGAAGGCGTGTGAGGGGTAAGAGAGGATTCACATCTTGGTGGTCACTGTGGAGCCACAGTCACTTTGGAGCCATGGTCTCTTAACCACTGATGCTCTGTCCCTGGACAGTCCTCTGTGACCCTGAGTCAAAGTGTAGCTGAGGCTTATGGGACCCACAACAAAGGACTGGACAATTGAGAGTGGACTCATTTTCCTTCTCAAAGGTCATGTGGTCTCTGCTCAATTAGCCCCTCTCTTTTTCTCTCCTACCTTTTCCTGTTTCTTCATCTTACATTTGGGCCGTGTATGGTCAACCAAACCCATAAGGCTGCAGCCCGAGACTGTGGTCCCCCTGGGTATCTCCTGACTCTGATCCATTAAGCAAGAGGTTCCTTTTTGTCCAACTCATTGATCCAAGGCCACATGTGCCACTGGAGCCTACCAGCAAAGTAATCATCTGCCATTAGGTGTCCAGCCTAGGTCCATCTGTGGCTGCCACATGGACAGACTTCCCCAGTGCCATTTTCCTGAATAGGGGATAGTGGGTATGACAGTGCATACAGGAATGCGAAGTAGTTCATGGCAGAAAATTAATATCTCTGGAACTAACTCATTTTATACTTGAATAAACATTTTTGATATCTTCATAAAGTTTCAACTTAAAATTTAATCTATCTCTATAATCCATATAATCTGTTTCTCTTTAGGTTGCAAATGATAGAAACCTAATTCAAAGAGGTTCCGAAAAAAGTCAGATTGGTTCATGTAACTGTAAAGGCAAAGGCTTGGTTGGATCTGGGTCTCTAACAAATATAATCAGGAATCTATCTTTTGGCATCTCTTGGCTCTGTGTCTTTTGGATTGGTTTCATCCACAGGTAGGACCTCACTTCACAGTATAAAAATGCCACCACCAGCTGCAGGCTTATCTGTTAGCTGAGCCACCCTAGCAGAGAGCTTCTCTTTTGCCATAGTTAGAGGAGAATTCCTAGGTTTTGTTCTCATCACCCTGAATTGGTTACATGCTTATCTCTTAACCAAACGAGGCAACTAGGGAGATTGGTCAGGCCTTGACTATGCTTGTCCCTTGAGAGGGAGTAACACCCACACCCTATAAAGCACATGGATGGGGGATGGGGCCACCTGGTCTCCAGTGACAATCGCGATGTCAGTACCAGAAATGGAAATGGTTGTTGTTCCTGCAAGAACAACCTGTGTCACTACTGACCACTTCCAGATTGATTTCAAATAACTGAACATCTGTAATGAAGATTTGGAAGCCCCACCCTGGGCCATGGTTGTACTCTTCTTTATCCATGACAAATTTAAAGGACTAAAATACCTAAAGTGCTGGGAAGGGCCTAGATCTTCTTGTTTCTAAAGTTATGATCCTGAAAAATGATGCTAGGAAATGAAATTGCTAATAAGATCGGCATCTTTTTAAGAAAGCCAGTCACAGGATGGTTTTATCTTTGATTTTTTGATCAAGTAGCAGGATAAGACGTCAACGGCTCTTGCTAGATGCCCTCTATTTGAAGTCTAAACTGTTCTGGTACTGAAACGACTTTGGTGAATTACAGAAAGGCTTTGTGTAAAATCTTAGCCTGCCTAGAATTTAGTTTATCCAGCTAATTATTGAAATATCGTGTTTATGTATCAATGATCTTGATACCCACTGGGAAATAATTGCTTGGTTTTTAACTATAAATCAGGAACTTGGAGCTACCTGTAGAGGTTCAGCCAGCAGGTCTTCCTGTTGGAAGATTTAGGTTGATTCTGTGCAACCTCAGATGTTAAGTAGCAGTGTGTGTGTGTGTGTGTGTGTGTGTGTGTGTGTAGACACAACTTTATGTTAATGTAATTGCTGTCTCCCTGTGCTAACTCAACTTGCAATGAACCCAGATGTCTTTTGGAACAATTTGTCAGTTTATTTTGCCTGGCAAAATTTGCAGATGGTTGCCTTAATTTCTTTCACTTATTTAAAATTTTGAATTTATGAGATTTAAAAAAAATCCTCTCACAAGCCAGAAGGAGTATCTTTCCTCTCTCTTGATTTTCTTGGTGCAAGTATTATTGGGTGATAAGGTGTTTTGAGGTTTTCAGTTGCAAATGACAGGGCCCCCACTGTGGCTGGGGTGAGTAGAAAGAGAGCTTTAAAAGGGTATTAAGGAGCTCTCCTTAATATCCTTTCTAGGGGGAACAGAGTCAGGTTTGGAGAACATGTAGCCAGGAGCGATCCACAAATTCCAATACTGGTGGCTCCATGGGGATCCCAGTGTGGCCTCCACTGAGCAAAGGTGCCTCGGCTGGTACCACCAAGTAGGGTCCACCTTTGGAAACCCTAACACACTTTTTTTTTTTTTGCGAGCTAAGTATCTTCACCAGTCCCCACCATAGTGAATTCTGCAGGGAACCTCCTTCCCCTCCCTCTCTTCTGAAAAGCAATTCTTCGTGGCTGTGGCTGATGATGGAGCAACTGGCCACATGCCTGCCCCCCTGGTGCAAGGTAGCCTGCAAAGACAGATTCTTGACTCCCATCTCGGGGTAGTGTGGACTCCTAAGGTAGGCAATATCTCATTATGGGAGGAATATTTAAAACATGCTATTTGAACACAAAACACGCCAAACCCCTACACATGCCTAAGAAAGGGGCCCTCTCTTACTATGGATAATTTTTACTCTAAAATATCAAATTATCCTTGTCCTAGTCTCTTTTGTGTTGCATAACAGAATATTCCATACTGGGTGCATGATATAGAAAAGATATTTATTTAGTTTGCAGTTTTGGAGACTGAAAGTCTTAAGATGAGGGGACTCCACTTATTTGTCCTCTGGTGAGGACACCTTGGTGGCATTACAACATGGCAGAAAAGCAGAAAGAGAAATGAGTTACCTCTTCACTGGCATCTTGGTTGCCTCATCAGTATCGTCTAAAGCAGTCGCCCTCCCTCCCCTACATAAGGGCCCAAAAAAAAAAAAAAATGAGGCATCAGATGCTCAACCTGCTCCAAATCACACAGCCTGTAGGTAATTATAACCTAAGTCTGTCTTCAGAGCCCATTCCCATTACAAACTGTAGCACTGCCTTTGGAGCAGGCATGCACTCTGACTTCGGATTTCTCATCGCCAGCAGTGTATGGTAGAGGGCCAGCTGTGTTTGAGCCCCTAACACTATTGCTTTGCCCTCCTCCAGGAATGAACTGGGCAGCATAGGGGACGGGGGTGAGATCTTTCATGTGCCTCTGCCATAGCTAAGCCCCTGATGGATGTGGCCTTTGTTCACAGAAGACACTTTATATAACCAGGGTGTGAAAGTTACCAGTACAAATGGAAGTTTTGAAGACATTCCCTGGAATCTTCCCAGGACGCAGTTAGCTTTATAATGCAGTTCATTATTAGATGGCTTTACCTTAAAACCTGAATAGGGAGGTGGACGATAGTTACATATGCAGCAAAAGCTGGAGGGACGATGGGGGCTGAGGGGCAGATGGACACACAGGTGGCCAAGGGATCATTAAAGGCTTCCCCAGAGGAGCTGCCCCGTGAGCCGGTGTGGAGGGGGCCAGCAAGCTGCAGGCAAAGAGGCTCAGGGCTCAGAGTGAGGGCTCTTCCTTGGCCTGCCCGGGTTTGGGTCCTGGTGGCAGCTTGCTAGTTGTATGATGATGGGCAAATTATTTAACGCTTCATTTCCGGAAAGAGAGGATAATGAGAGTACCCATCTTGCAGTCCCTTAAACTATGGGACTGTGCCTATGAAACTGCTTGAGAGAGCCCAGTTCGTTTAAGCACTCAGTGGGTGTGAGCTGTTGGTATTATTTTAACAGTGGAGAGGTGGTGCTCCTGGGCCAAGGACATGTGTAAACCAAGGTGCAGGGACAGCGGGGCGCTTTGCCTGCAGCCGAGTCCACTGAGCAAGGCTTTCTTTCTTTTGAGTCTTTATTTCCCCAGAAGTCTCTCCCCTTATTGATTTGGTTTCCTAAAGGGGCTTCAAAGCCTATTAGAAGCACATGTGTTTCTCACTGTACAAGAGGACATTGGCCTTCTGATAATGAATCAGGGTCCTGACAGTTTGGTTGGTGTTGAGTCAGTGGCCCAGGGTCTCATCACCCCTGAGCACCTTGCTAAAATCAAATTCCTGGATGTGAATAGCCGAGGGCCAGGGTGACTTGGGCCTGTGGTGTCTCCTCTGAGGCACAGGCATTGTGAGGTCCAACCAGACACAGAAAGCGCACCCACTCTTCTTTCTCCCCGCCCCCCTTGGTCTTGCCTTTGGTCTCACCTTGGTCTGCTTTATAAATGCAGCAAGCTGAACCTCGAACATCTGGGGGGATTTGGTAGGGCCTGGCATGTCCAAGTGTTATGATTTGGATGTGAGGGTGTCCACCCAGATCTCACATGTGACAATGCAGGAAGGTTCAGAGAAGAAATGATTGGGTTGTGGGAGCCTAAAACTAATCAGTGAATTGATTCCTAATGGGATTAATTGAGTGGTAACTGGAGGCAGGTGGGGTGCGGCTGGAGGAGGTGGGGTGTTGGGGGTGTGGCTTTGGGGTATATATTTGTATCTGGAGCATGGAGTCTCTCTGCTTCCCGATCACCAATGTGAGCTGCTTCCCTTTGCCACACTCTTCCACCATGATGTCCTGCCTCACCTCGAGCCCCAAGGAATGGAGCCAGCCTTTTGTGGACTAAGACCTCTGAAACCATGAGCCCTTAAATAAACTTTTCCTCCTCTACAGTTGTTCTGGTTGGGCCTTTTAGTCACAGCAGTGAAAAAAGTGGACCAAAACCCCAAGGTAGATGCTGATGAGATGCTTTTTGAACGAGTGGGTGAAGAGTTCTCTCTGCTGGTGACACAGTGGCAGTGCTGTGGGGCAGGTTCTGCAAGCAGAGCTCCCAGTTCTGAGCCCTTCTTCTGCTTATAATGGACAAGACTTTGGCCTTTGGACAAAACTCTCATCTGAGCCTCCGATGCCTTCTCTGTGCAATGAAGCTGGAGTCTGAAAGTGAAGAAGGCTGAACATCCTCTGGTGTCTCTCTTGGCTCTGATGCTTGGGTCCAGACAAGAGTCCTTCCAACAAGGGTGAGGGGTATCAGGACACAAAAGCTTGGCTCCATGAAGATCCCAAGGGGAGCTGAAGGGTGGGGTCTGCTTTATTTGGGGGCTGCAGTTGTTTCACATTTCTTTCTTTCTTACCCCATTTGAAATGCAAACTGGGGTAACGTTGATTCTGTTTTACGGAATGAAGTGTGGTCATATTCTAGAACTGAAAATAAAATCAGTGAAGGTTGGTTAAAAAAGAAACGAAACAAAAGAAACACAAGCTGTGTTGTTTGGAAGGAGTGTTAGTTGTGGGAAAGTGGATGGAAACAATTTTTATTCTATGCCCATCATGATACCTAATATTTGAAAGGTGCTTATTAAGTTGAATTGACAATAATTAATTTATGTCCGATTATTTTTCTAAAGATGTTGCTTGCTTCGTTTATATAATAAGCAAATAATAAGACAAACAAAAATATCATTGGTTATTTTGAAGCACAGATCATATGTTTGGAGAGCTAATTCTGTTGCACAGTGAGTGGCATTTATTTAATCATGACTTGGGTTAGTTTATTCTAAGGTGATTTATTATTTAGAAATTGTCATCCCCAACACCCAAGTTTAGTTTCATGATATAGAAGATTGAAACATTGCAAAAATCAGGGGTGTGGATGTGGCTCAGTTTCCCTCTGCAAAGGTAAGCTACTCATGTCTTTATTCCTCTGCCTCCTTCAGTGGGAGTCTGATACACTGGCCAGTAAATGAATAGCCTCTTCTTATACCAGGCCTATGGGAGTGCCAAAGGCTCCCATTTTAGATAAACAAAGCAAAACAAAACACTCTCATCAAAACACCCCATTTCCACTAGTTTGTAGCTTCCTAGAAAAATATTATGGCTGAGAGATGTCCCTTTTCTCCTTCATGAATGCCCAGATGGTGACCCAGCCTGGAAGGAACTCCCTGCCCAAACTGATGTTTAGGACTCACTGTCTCCTGGATCAAATGTGCCCATCTGTTGCTAAATCAGAAGGTGGTTGGTGAGAGGCCTACAGGTCTTTATTTGACTAGTGATATTTTAAAAACTTTTAAAATTTGTCACCAATTTCATAAAAAAGAGAGTATCTTATGAAAATGGAGATTTCAGGCTTCTCTTGGAAAAAATCACATGCATGTGATATGGGGTCCATTTCCTGCCATGGCAGCCATTGATGAGCTGAGCAAAGCCAGCCCGCTTCAGAGGTTCCCTGGGACGTCACCCTTCTGACTGGCATGCACCCCAACTGGCTTCCCACAGCTATGACCTTGCTGTACAAATATCAGTTTGAATCCCTTCGGGAGTTGTGTTTCTTGACAGTTTTCTCAACAGCTCAGCTTTAGGCTAGTGACTTAACTTTTGGAGAAACATTGAAAAACATTCTTCAAGGCATCTTTTGCAAAAAGGGACTTAGATTCTTTAAAATTGTGAAAAGTAATTGCTGTGAGATTTTTCAAGATTCAATATCATATGAATAATATCTGAAAATAATGTTTTGTGATTTAGCCAGTCTTGAATTTACTTATGAAAAGCTCCTACTTGAAAAAGAAATTTGCAATGAACTTGATTTTCTTGATCTGAACAAAACTTGTTCATCTTGCCTCTGTGTGCTATGTGTGCTAATGAGACTTCTTGTTGTAGGTGTTGATAAACAGGAAATATGAAAATAATTGAGTATTTTTCTGTATTTTCAGGTTGCATTGATAGGAAAATTGACTATTAAATGGAAAGGTCAACAAAGAGTTTTTGCCCTTTGGAGAGATTACTATTTCTGACTTTTATTTTTAAATTGAGGGTAGTTTAAATGTAATTATCTGATGTTGGCATGATAGTTCATTATGGGAACAAATCTTGATGTCAACACAGAATTTTGGATACTTAGGTAGGTACTGCACTAGAATTTGCATTGCTAATATTAATTGATTAAGCATTTTGGATGAAAGCAGTTGTGGATGTGACTTTTTGAAATTAAAAGTGCAAATAACATTGTACAGAGAACATTAAACTCCTTAGGAAAACAAATTGTTTTCAAGTACTTATAAAAACCAAGAAGTATGAATTTATAAACAATTTGACATGCAAATAGCAAATTCTCCTGTTCTCTTCATTAAGCCCGGGCTTCTCATAACTGTTCTCCCACTACATAACATTTGTTTTAGAGCCCAGCCCCAGAGTTTTCTTAAAAGCTTTATGATTGCATTTCTTTAAAAGTACTTTATAGCTTAGACTTAAAGTAATGCAGCAAGCCTTCATCCAAATTACTGGATTTTTGCTGTGATTACCTTTTACTATTTTTAATGTTCTTGTAGTTTGAATAAACAAACAACATCAACAAAATACCAGTCTCAAAGTGTGGAGGAAATTTTTTCATTTCAAATTGGTTTAACCATTGAATCATCTTTTAAGGATCAATTCAATATCTTGATATGGATATATTATTTCTAAATGAGGATGTGGCTCTTCTTTTCTTACCTTTAAATTTTAAGATATGTAGGGGATATTCCTTAAAGTTAAAATCTAACGTTCTTGTTGTATCTGTGTTGTCTTTTGGAATGTGTTTTCCTAGCTGCCCTGTCTCTATTCCCCAAAGACAGGGTGTGTGACTCTATGAAGGAATTCATTTTCCTGTGATAAGTCTTGGGTGCCTTGGATTGTTGGTGTGTGGCATGCATTTAGTAAAAGGGGCCTTTTAACTCTTCAGGACTTCTTTGTTTGCAAGTGACAGATATCTAACTCAAATTATTTAAGCAAAGTAGCTCAAATAACTGCAAATTCCAGGGGTGGGATTCAGATCCACTGTAATAGAGGCATTCAAAGAACATTAGGAATCTGTCTTATGCTTTCTATCTCCTCTCTGCTGTCATCTGTGTTGACCTAATTCTCAGTCTCTTCTCTCCATGCTGAGGCTGAAATGGCTACCAGCAGCTCCAGTTAGCAATCATCCTCATCTTCCACCATTATCCTCACAGTTAGCAATCTTAGAAAAAAGGAAACTTCTTCTTCCGCCCCCCTGTTCTGTAGCCCTGCCCTTGTAGTACATTCTGAATTGTGTGGACTGCTGGAGAGGGCGGGAGAGTCCAAGGAAAGAAGAGAGAAAGAGGTAGGGAATGTCTTATGGTGCCATAATTTAAAATTTAGGAATAATGACCTAGTACACATCACAGGTGAGAGTCTTGTTCTTTCAGGTTATCAAACAGATGCTGTCGAGGTAGGAGGACTAAGGTTTTAGTGGCAATCACTAAAGTGATTTCGATCAGTTGATGAGAATCCAGAATAAGGAAGTACTTTGAAAAGAGGTTACTGATTATTGCCAGAGAGAGCGAGGGTGATGACAGGTAGTCTGGATCAAGCTTCCTGCAGACACCAGGACTGCTGGCCTTGGCCTTCACGACACACCCAGAAGCAGCATCTCTAAGTGTCCACTTGTTGGGAGCAAGAGATCTGGGATATATGCCTGTGTTGACCAGCCGCAGGAGCACAAGAGCCAGAGTGAGAGTAGACAACCATGTGGCACACAAGCTCCTTGAGGGCTGGAATGGGGTGTGGGGCCCTGGGTGTGACTAAGACCCCTGGCTCCCAGGCTTATTGTGTATTTGAGTGAAACCAGAGGTAGAAAATGCTCACAGACTGTCAAGGGCAGCATGAAGTTCAGATGCAAAGAATGCACCAAGTATTTGCTTTCCCCCATTTTCCTCCCTTCTGTATTAGTCTGATTTTGGTCTCTGACCCTTAGTCTTACCTTTTTAAAATATCTGAGACTGTAAGACTTAGTTTACCCACACCTCCTAGTCCATGCTTACTATCTGGGAATTGGAGTCCTCTCAAATCCCTATATACACATGACTTCCAACTGTGCCCATGTGCTAAAGGCTGTGATTGTGTTTCTCAGAAGACACTGGAGAATTAATCCACTATTATTAATATAATTCTTTCCCAAGATCACCCTGGGGAAAAGATAGTACCTCTGTCTTGGACTTGTAACTGATTTGTTTCAATAGAAATAGCAAACATTTACCAATACCTACTATATGCCATCTACTCGTCTAGCCAGTAGGAATATATAAAAAAAAAAAAGAGTGCAAAAGACACAATTACTCTCAATTAAGTATACAGAATTAAAATACAACTAAAAATATTAAAAACGAGCTGGGCACAGTGGCCTAGGCCTGTAATCCCAGTGGCTCAGGAGGCTGAGGCAGGAGGACTGCAAATTTGAGGCTAACCTCAGCAAGTTAGTGAGGCCCTGAGCAACTTAGTAAGACCCTGTCTCAAAATAAAAAATAAAAAGGGCCGGGAATATGGCTCAGTGTTTAAGCCCCCCTTGGGGTTCAGTCCCTAGTGCAAAAATTTTTTTTTAAAGTAAAATTTTAATTAAAATATATGACTGTTCACATAGTTCTCTCCTCTATGTCCCATGTGGGCAGTAGGAATGGGGTTCCCCTTGGTGGAATGCACTGGCTGAGAAATAAAAGCTAAGGAAAATAGAATGACGATGAAACCACAGGACACAGAACATATTTTCAGAAAGCGGGGGCAGGATGGGCTAGCTGATCATAAGGATAGAGCTTCTATACTAAAAAGGCAAAATGGAGCCTGTGTTTGCATTATTTATATTGGGGAACATCAAAGGCCTTCCATAGAATGTTCTTCACCAAGAAAGGTTAAAGGTGGGCTGTTCGGTACCAATGGAGTAACACCTATCTCCGGAGTTACTAGGAGGTATCTCCTTAGCCGAGCAGAGATAAAGATCACGTGCATAGTGCAATCTGTTGCCCTGGGAGACAGGATAGTTCACTACGCCAAACCTAAATCTCCCTAGCTACCATACGGTATGTAGTTCACCAATGGCTTCCCACACATAGTAGAGTAGAATGACTGTGAGACCATGTTTTGTTGAATGGCCATGGAAAATCTCTTTGGAAAATAGGACTTAATCCAATATTTGAATAACAGAAAGGAATAGGCCTTGAGAATAGCAAGAGAAAGAGATTCTAGGCAGAGGAAATAGCCCAGAGTTGAGAATGAGAAATAAGACCTGCGTGCTTGTCCTGGAAGGTACAGGGGAAAGGCTTAGGAGACGGAGCCTGGGTACACAGGGGCTTGGCGGCCACTGTTTGAGCTTTTGCCAAGGGCAGTGGGAAACTATTGAAGGACTATATGCAGGGAAATGACATATTCTTTTTCATAAATGTTTGCTTTTGATAAAATTTGATGATAGTGGATAAGAGCTGACACAGGGGGACTGAATAGGTTTTGTTGTAACCCAGGATGTGATGGTCGCTTGAATAAGGTGTTGGTAGTAAGGGAGACAGAGAAGTTGAGAGGCTGAGGGAATCTTTTACAGGCAGGCCAATGTGATGGGTTAAAATAAGTTGGGAAGTGGGGTGGAATGGGATTCAAGATTGATTCTGGTTTTGCATCTTTGTACTTTGGTGAATGGTGATGTCTTTTGTTCTGAGCTGGGGAAGCCTCAGGGTATCTTGGGACTGGGACATGTATTGTGAGGGTGAGGGTGAACTTGGTGGATCAAAATTCTGTATTAGTCATTGAGTTGTGTCCTCCCACTCCAATTGACTTATTGAAGTCCTAACCCAAGTACTCCATAATGGGACTACTTTCTCATAGAGTCTTAAAGAGGCAATTAAGTGAAAGTTGGGTCATTTGGGTGAGCCCTAAATACTGGTATCATTATTAGAAGAGAAGATTAGGATGCAGACACACCTCCAAGGAAGTTGGTGGGAAGTTACACCAACATGACCACTGCAAGCCAAGGAAAGAGAACTCAGAGGAGCCAACCCTGCAACACCTTGATCTTGAACTTCTAGGCTCCAGAATTGTGAGAAACTAAATTTTGTGGTCGAAGCCACTCATCTGTGGTACTTTGTTATGGCAGCTGTAGTAAACTAATACGTGCTAAGTGAAAATGCCAGTCAGTCCAAAATGAGAACGCCAGTTGAAAATGTCACCAGCTGGACCTAGGGGGAGACATGGAAGCTAGAGAGAAAGAGAAACTAAAGGCCATCTGTGCAGAAGGGGAACTCAAAGCCTTGGACAGAATGAACCAACTTTGCATGTGAGTGTAGGTGGAAAAAGGGGAGCCAGAGCTGAGTCCTGGAAGAGTGAGGAACGAGCAGAGAAGCCAGTGCTTACTGTGTGAGTGCCCTTGAAAATGACCTTTATTTTTCAGCCTGTTAGCCTTGTTTTCAACCATCCCTTGGACAGACTTTTACCCCATAAGGTTCTTCTCCAACTACACCTTCTGGATATTTGGTTCCATGTGATGATCACCTGACAATCACTCTTGTGTATTCAGGTAGGGTGTCCAACATCCAGGTTTGCCCAGGACTGGGAAGATTCATGGAATGAGGGACTCTGATAAAACTGGAATGTTTCTAGGGAGACTGAATGAGCTGATCATCCTACGAAGAAGGAAGCTTTGATGAGACTAATGTATTTCAACTTCCTGTCTTCATTGAAAGACAACTAGTCTAGGAAAATGTTATAGCCATTACAATCATTGTCTTTGAATGTTTATTTATTTTTTTTTCCTTGAAACTATCTAAAGATGTCTGCTTCCATTGGGAGATAAGCTAAATAATGAAACAGCAAACTGGAGATACATTTCAGTTCCATTAGCTCCTTAGTTTCATTTTAACAAGAATATTTTCTTGGTTTGGGTTTGTATTATTAATGATTTCATGCATTTCAGGGTGTGTATTTTGAATAATTATTTCTCCAACGACTCTAAGCTTGGTCTTCTGTTAATTGAACCTTTTACTGAGCACACTAACAATACCCTTGACATTGTATAAAATCCAAAATTGGAGCCAGTTCCTATTCAGTGAGGTCTGTGCTGGTCTAAACTCAACAGATGCTCAAAATATAAACACAGGACTAAACTGATTGACCTTTCATGCCCAGTTCTGGGGGACTCGATACAAACAAGGTCCTTAAGTTGTTCCAATTCAGTAATGAGGGCTCCTGCCTCACCATCCCAAACGCTTGTTTATGGGCTCATGTCTCACTGGACCCGATCAGTTCTTTAGCCCGAGCCGCCCACCATACTTGGTTCTTCCTCCCTCGCTCCATCTGCCATTCTCCATCTCTCTCATCTTCCCCAGTGCCTTCCTGGACTGGACAGGAGCTGGTACTGGACACATTCCCAGCTCCATCTGACCACTGTAGCATCCTATTTTAACATGACAAGGGCATAAGTTTATACTCCACAAGCATACATTATTGCTAAGGTCAAACCAGGTCAACATGTGGGCTGCCTTCTGGATTAGTTTCTCAGGGCTGTTGTTAACAAATCAGCACAGATGAGGTGCTTAACCTAACAGAACCATGTTCTCTTCCAGGTGACAGCCGGGCTATGATCCCTAGAAGTCTCTAGAGGAGAATCCCTTTTCTCTTTATCTTCTGGTGGTTACCAGTGATCCACTGCCTTTCATGGCTTGTGGACACTTCACTGCAATCGCTCTCTCTATCTTTATATGATCGTCTCTCCTCTCTGTGTCTGTGTTCAGGTTTTCCTCTTGTAAGGACTATAGCCATTGAATTATAGCCCTCTCTAATCTAATCTTCAAAAACCATGTTTCTAAATAAGACCACATTCCCAGATACTGTGGTTAGGACTTTGATGTATCTTTCGGGCAGATAAAAATTCAACCCACAAGAACTTCTTTTATTTATTTATTTAGTTTTATGTGGTGCTGAGGATCAAACCCAGTGCCTCACATGTGCTAGGCAAGTGCTCTACCACTGAGCCACAACCTCAGCCCCCACAAGAACTTCTTGATGATAAGTCCCATGAAGAAGAACGTTTAGTCATTAACACAACCTGGTGAGGCCACAACTGCACACTCAAGACACTAACAATTGCTGGCTTTGAGGTAGAAGAAATAGTACAGGATATGGAGGCAGTTATGTTTAAATCCTAACCCTACTAATTCTTTGAGAGATCTTCAGAAAAATCTCTTACCTCTTTTGACCTCCAATTTCCTTATTTTTAAAACGAGCACAGTATCTACCGCATGGAACTATTGTGAGGTTCACATAAAATGATTTGTACAAAGCATCTGGCACATAGACTGGCATAGACTCAGTGTTCGGTTAATGTTATCTCTCACTTCTGTTTTATTTTTTTTTTTATTTTTATTTTTTTTAAAGAGAGAGTGAGAGAGGAGAGACAGAGAGAGAGAATTTTTAATATTTATTTTTTAGTTCTCGGCGGACACAACATCTTTGTTTGTATGTGGTGCTGAGGATCGAACCCGGGCCGCACGCATGCCAGGCGAGCGCGCTACCGCTTGAGCCACATCCCCAGCCCTCACTTCTGTTTTAAATTGAGCTGATTTCACGTATTAGAGTAGCAAATGTCATTGTAATCTTCATAGAATTTAAAAGTAAAGACTATCTGGGCAATGTTGAAGTTTTGTATTTGAAGAATGACTCTTTTGGGTAGAATTGATAATTTTGGAAATGCAGTTGGAAATGACCTTCATCACAAAGGGAGTAGCAGAATGTCCATCATTGGACACTATAGGTAATCAAACATCCTGGTTCATTGAGAAACCACTTTAGCGATGTGATTGGACTTGATTTTTCCTGATGATTTCTTGCTTCTCTGAGCCAACCTATTTTATCACCAGGAGTTTCTAAAGTACATAGGAACAGATTTTTTTTTTTTTCCTTTTCATTACTATCAAATCAGTTAGGAATTGTGTTTGGCTGCTACATAGGGCTAACTTCTGTGGCTCACAAGTAAAAGGATTTACTGTTGTTTTTTGATCCCCTTCCAAAATCCACCTGTGGTAATCAGGCCAGGGAGTGTTTGGATGTGTGTTATTCATCAGGGACCCAGGACTCTTCTAGTATTTTTTCCCCTCTGTTTGATTGTTTCTGTTCTTAAGTTCACCTTATAGTCCCTTATAGCTGCTAAGGCTTGAGCCATCATAATTGTGCTCCAGATAGGAAATGGAGAAAAGAGGAAAGAAGCAAAGTGCCTTGCATCCCCGTGGAGTCAATTCTCTCTTTTTGTTTTTTTTATTTGTATGTTTTGAAATCTCACTACATTTGCCTATAAGGAAGGCTGAGAAATAGAGATATTTTGGGTTGGGCACTTGGCCATGCAGTAATATAGATGGGAGAAAGTGGACGTGTTGGCAGCTAGAAATCTCTGACTCAGCACCCTGCACTCATTTCACCACCCTCTTCATGATGAAAAGCATTTTCTATTGTCCAACCCAAATTATCAAGCCACTTAAAAAAATCTCAAAAAGAATCACCTAAAGTATAAAAACATTGTTCTTTCTAGAGCATACGGGATGGTTTTTTAACTCATGGGAACTTAACAATCCTCATTTATGCAACAAATAGTGACTTTTTTGGGTGTGTCTATGAACAATATCTGACAATGGGCTGAAGTCCTGGAGTTAGAGCCATTAGTGACAGACACAGTCCCTGCTCTCCTAGAGCTATAGTCCAGTGGAGAAGTGGAGGCACACAAACCAAAGAAGCACTTAAAAATACAAAGAATAATTGTAATAGCAAGGAAAAGTGAGGAAGATGTAGTTACAGAGTTAGGGAAGTCCGCTGACACCATGGGTGAGTTAGAATTTGATGGATAGGTAGGAAATAGGGGAGAGGGATATGTGAGTAAATAAAATTCCAGCAATTCCAAGCATTCCAGGAAGAAGTTCTGGTACAAAGGGAAGGCCATGATGGATGAGCATGGGAAAAGGCTAATTGGTGTGGCTGAGGCACAAGGAGCAAGAGAAAGCATGTTATGAAATGACACAGGGACCAGCCATATGATTGAGGACTTCAGTCTTCCCTCCAAGATCAATGGAAAGCCACAGAGTTTTAAGGTAGGGGTGTGGTTGGGGGGGGCACATGAAATGATCATATTTGCTCTTTGCAAAGACTATTCTCATACAGAATGTGTGAATAGTGGCAGACCAGATAGATAGGAGTCTGGGCAAGAGATGATGGCGACTTGGTCCAGGATGGAGGTAATTAAGAATGTGGGGGAATGGACACATTCAGCTGGAGAGGTCCTTGGCATCACTTGACTTTTGGGGGCTGATGATAGTGCAGATGTGTCCTCCTGAGATATACAACCTCTTCTTTAATATGGAGAAGAAAGTGGTTATGTAAGATTTATTGGTAGTATCAGGGTTCTGTTCTAGGGATTTGTTCAATATCAAAGTAACTCAGGCTTCACCAGCTCTGGGTTGGGATGAACTTTGGTTCTGGTTTAGTCTTACTGCAATACTTGACATTTAATATTTCCAGTTTTAAATTCTGAGACTTTGGTAAAATGTGCCCAAAAGACCCATTCTCTCTCTCTCTCTCTCTCTCTCTTAAGGTTTATTTACCTCCAAAAAGAAAATTATTATTATTTTTTAAATGGAAAGTTCTAAAGATCATGAATTTATGCAAGCAAACATTCAATACCACCCATATTATAATATCACCCACATGTACATACTGATAGGATGCATTGAGAAGTACATAACATCATTTGGGTAGTAATCCTGTCAAAAACACACAATCCAAATCTGATCATGAAGAAGTAATAAATTCCAGTTGAGGCATATTCTACAAAAGATTTGGCCTATAGTATTTAGATGACCACTGGAGCATAAGTTTTGAAGTCTATGAAATGAAAATATTTCAGATTAAATATAGTTCACTAAATGCAATGTTTTCCTGGAGTAGATTTGTGAAAAGGATGAAACAATACACATAAAAGATTATTAGAACGATTGATAATTCAGAGAAGTGAAAAATTCTGCTTCATTTGTGTACAATGAATTGAAGAGCTTTCTACTGTCATATAAAACTGATTAGAACTAATAAATTAATTAATTAATAGAAAAGAAAGATTGATATATAGCTGGAACTAATTCAAGATTATCAAAAGTTTATCAACAGTTAACACTTTTTCAGTAGCAGCCACTGTCAGTATATTTTTATTATGTCAGTAGACTTATTAAATATAAATCTTTAATGTAAGAACTGGATTTATAAATATAAATCTTTAATGTAAGAACTGAAAGTAATACAATAATGTATATGTTATAATCATAATATTATTTTACAACCTTTGGTTTTATTACTTTAAGATGTTGAAAGAAATTATGAACTATTTGAGGGTAAGTTAGAGATAAGAGTTTTCTTTCTTTTTTTTTTTAGAATTTTTAATATTTATTTTTTAATTTTTTTTTTTTTTGGCGGACACAACATCTTTATTTGTATGTGGTGCTGAGGATCGAACCCGGGCCTCACACATGCCAGGCGAGTGCGTTACCACTTGAGCCACATCCCCAGCCCCAAGAGTTTTCTTAACTACTACAAATCTCCATGTGTACATTTTTTTTCTTAAGAATGAGCACATTTTCTTACATAACCACACTAAAATATTAAAATTAAAATAATTAATGTTACTGGAGTATTGCTATCTGTCTATCCATATTCAAGAACCATACACTCTTGAACATTCAGATGAGAAATGCTTAGGTGATGTTTTCCTGGCCTCTGTGAGAATCATTATCTTTCTTTACTTACCAGAATTTGAGAATTAAAGAATTGAGCAGTTTGGTTCTTCTCCATACTTAATACCACACAAATGTCAGAAAAAAGATGAAGTGGCATAAACTCATGAGGACAAAGAAAGTAGGAAACGAATGCATAGGAGATTGTGAACAGCATCTTGAGATATAGAACGCAAATGGATGTATGGCATCTGACTTGAGTTTTAGCTTTTTCTGATTAACTAAAACGTATAGGGCTGGGGTTGTAGCTCAGTGATAGAGCACTTGCCTCACACATGTGAGGCACTGGGTTGGTTCCTCAGCACCACATAAAAATAAATAAATAAAAATAAATATATTGTGTCCATCTACAACTAAAAAATCATTTGAAAACAACAACAACAAATCCTACATCCAGAAATTAGCAAGATGATTTGTGCCACAAAACCCCAGACAAGCTCAGGTATTGTTGATGCTAGATACTTCTGAAGGTAGGGCTAATAGGAAGATTATTTTAGGAAGGACCCCCCTCCTTTTCAGTCAAGTCTGTAGGACAAGTCAATAGACATTTGATAATGCTTAGAGACATTTTTTTTAAATTCATAATTTGGCAAAAGTTTGCTATTGGCATTAAGTGGGTAGATACAAGGTTCTGCTAACTACTCTGCAATGCATAGGACAGCACCAAAACAAAGAATTGCCTGGCTTAAAATATTAGTAGTGTTGAGACTGAGAAACCCTAGGTTTGACACCTAAGGTGAGACTTCCTGCCTCCCCACCCAATACAGACATGTGCATTTAAAAAGACTTCAAGAATGGGAAAATATCTCTATTGGAAAGTTGACTAGCAAAGCAAAAGATTCTGACACTCCAGGTACCCCAACAACATGACAGGTCCCTACCAATCATCCCTGGTGAGTTTTACCCACTTTCCCAGAACTTCCCTTTATCTTTCTATGACTCTTGCTTAAACATGAACATACAGCCAAATAGGACCACAAGGTGAAGAGAGTCTTTTCCATGAAGAATGAGGGGGTAAAAATGAAGAGAAAAAAATAGCAATTCAGAAGAAAAATAAAGAACACAACGAACAGAAGAAAATTTTAAAAATAATTTGAGTATAGTATTCTAGAGAGATGAGAAGTGTACTCAAACTAGAATAGTATGTGATTAATAATAAAGGAATATTGAGAAAACAGGGAAGTTTGGAAATTAAAAATATAGAAGCAGAAATAAAAATGAAAGTTAGGAAAACAAAGGTGAATAATTCTCAGAAAGTAGAACAGAAAAACCAAATGAGATGGGGAAATAGAAAAGACAGCAGTGGATGGAAAATCCAAGAAGTTGAACTCCAACTAATGGAATTCCCCCCAAAAGAACATAGAAGGAGCAAAATCAGAATCCCAGTAGCTCAGGAGGCTGAGGCAGGAGGATGAGTTCAAAACCAGCCTCAGCAAAATACAAAATAGGGCTGGGGATATGGCTCAGTGGTCAAAATCAGAAGAGAAAGGGAAAAAAAATTTCTCCAAAGGGTATGAACTTCCAGATTGAAAGCTTCCATGTTTCTTGTATAAGAAATGCATATCCTCAAATTTTATACCCAGAAGGAAGAAAAATCTTAAGAGCTGCCAGAGAGAAAAAGAAATAATTTATCAGAGTAGCATTAGACTTTTCAGTAGAAACACTGGAAGTGGAAGATGATGGAACATTATTCTGAACATTTTGTGGGAAAAGTCTTTCCATTTGGAATTCTGTATTCTGCCAAAATTCAGACAAATATAAAGATAGGATCAAGACATTTCAAAGCTCCCTGACTGAAGGAATTTATCTCCCATGTACCTGGGCTTTAGGAATATGCTGAGGATGTGCTCCATCCATCATAAGGGAGTCTAGGTCAAGAAGGAGGAAGACAGAGATCCTGGTCAAGGACCACAGAGTAAAGAGAGGGAGGGAATTGCCAATTTGTAGTGTGTATCAGGCCCATGGAATTTGTATGAAGCACTTCCAAAAAGGTGTCTTTAAGGAAAACAAATACAAACAAAAGCTGTGTAAAATAATACCTGCAAGGAGAGGAAGTTAAGAGTCTCATGGGAATTTTCAGGATACATAAATGAAAGTTATGTAGCAAATTAAATTAATGAAAACGGAGGAAAAGGAAGACAGGAAAGAATGAACAAGAAAATAAATCTATCTTGACTCTGCATTCAGAGAGCACTTATTCTGTGTTTGGTACTATAGTAAGTGTTGGAACATAATCATTTATATAACCCTTGCCACAACCCTATGAAGTAGATGTGAATACTATTTTTTTATTTTATAAATATTGAAAGTGATGCACAAATTCACATAACCGGTGCCTGTTGGGAGGCAGAATTTGAAACAAGGTTGTCTCGTTTTGTGGTCATGACAATGTGAATACTCTATGGCTTTTTGAACTCAGGGGCACTGAGCCACATCCCCAGTTTTTTATATTTTATTTAGAGACAGGGTCTTTCTAAGTTGTTCAGGGTCTTGCAAAGTTGCTGAGGCTGGCTTTGAATTCTTGATCCTCCTGCCTCAGCCTCCAAGCCTCTAGGAATACAGGTGTGCATCACTGTGCCCAGCAATATTATATGGCTTTAATCAAAATATTGATATTACTATATAGAGGTGAGGTGACATGGGAAGGAAGTAGCACAACAGCTAAATTCTACTCTGAGAGTAGAAAGTAGTAGACAAAGTCCAGATAAAAAAAGGAAATAAGGGCTAGGCATAGTGGCATACACCTGTAATCCCAGTGGCTCAGGAGGCTGAGGCAGCAGGATAATGAGTTCAAAATCAGCCTCAGTAAAATACAAAATAGGGCTGGGGATGTGGCTCAGTTCAATCCCTAGTACCAAAAAAAAAAAAAAAGAGAGAGAAAAGGAAATAAGAAACAGCATGAAGAAGTTAATATAAAAAAACATGGAAGATACCACCATAGGAAGTAGCTAAAAAGAGTTGAGAGTGATTTCTTTTAGGGAATGCGACTGGAAGGAGCAAGGGGTGGGGTAATGAATTGCTCTTTTTTCTTTTCAGCTTTATAGTTCTAGTTGAATTTCTAAAACAATTTACATCCATGCATATATGTGTTATTTTGATCTAAGAAAACAGTTAAGATAAAAAAACAACTGGGCTTGTTAGCCTGTGTTAGATGGCCCAGCTGTAACCTAAGCTTCTACACAGGAAAGGTTCCCTCTCCCATCCTCAGAGCTTACTTTCCTCCTCCTCCTCCTCCTCCTTTCCTCTCTCTCCTCCTCCTCCTCTTCCTTCTCCTCCTCCTCCTTCTTTTTAAATTTGTTGTTTTGTGGACATTCATACATGGAGTGCAACCCCTTCCAATTAGGATCCCATTCTTGAGGTTGTACATGATATGGAGTTACACTGGTCATGTATTCATACATGAGCATAGGAAAGTTACGTCCAATTCATCTGCTGTCTTTCCTATTCCCATTTCCCCTCCCTTCCCTCCATTCCCCTTTGTCTAATCCAATGAACTTCTGTATTTCTTCTCTCTACCCTCCCTTGTTATGGGTTAGCATCCACATATCAGAGAGAATTCGCCTTTTGTTTTTTGGGGACTGGCTAATTTCACTTAGCATAATTGTCTCCAGTTCCATCCATCCACAGGCAAATGCCATAAATTTCATTGATCTTTATGGATGAGTAATATTCCATTGTGTATCTACACCACATTTTCTTTATCTATTCATCTGTTGAAGGGCACCTAGGTTAGGTGCATAACTTGGCTATTGTGAATTGATAAACACTGATGTAGCTTCATCATGGTAGTATGCTATTTTAAGTCCTTTGGGTATAAATTAAGGAGTGGGATAACTGGGTCAAATGGACTCATCTTTTTATATGCTTGACTATAGCCATCCAGCTTTGACTGGTTATGGGAGGGTTTGCGAGGTGTTCCAGAATGATTTGCTTATTATCAAAAATAAGCCCAAAGCATGCTGAGCTGATTTGAAATATCAGTCTGCTATTTATGGATTATTGCAATCCAAGAAAAGTGTCTTCTTGGCTTGGGTTCAGAGATTTGATTAGAAAATTTTAGCGTCAACCTTGTGGTGCCAGTTGCCATTTTCGGGTTGTGTCTGGCTTTATGAGCTCATGACTGGGGAAGACTCTGAGGCTATATTTATCTTTTATGAGCATTGTTTCCTGCAGCTTATTATTTTGTTCCTTAACCACCCTTAACCAACACAAGGAGAAAAATAAATTGACTTCTTTTGCCTCTTTGGAAGTAGGGAGAGGAGAGGTTTGTATCTCAGTAGTAATTATTGTTTTTGTTCTGGTTCCCTATGGCATTATTCTCCCTTGTCCTCAATGATTTGGATCAGAGCCGTGGCTAGAATGGCCTCAATCAAGGATGGAGAGGCAGCCCCACCTAACGTGAATTCTGCAGCACCATTACCACTGCACCCTGCTGAGGAAGACAGCTCAGTCTCTTAAAGCTAATAGGCTTCTATTTAACCATATGATGTCTGAAAAATTCTCCTGCCTTTGTTTTTTTGTTTTTGTTTTAAGCTGTTGATTTCTTTACTGATGTAACACAAAAGAAAAATATCTGACTGAGGAGATATGAATTTGAATATTAAATAATACACAGGGATAAGTGTCTTTGTGGGGTGTCTATGGAGGTTGCACATTTGACCATTGGGGCGGTGAGAGAGGTGGGGCTTGTGGTGCTGCACATCTGTTTTAGTTAGAAAGGGATTTTAGGGAGAAGCTGCAATTTGAAGAGCCTCTTTCATTTGTATCAGTTTCTGGCAGGGATGAAGAATTCATATGTCAATCTGACCTCCAAAGAGAACTTTACTTCTTAAATAATTGCCCATCCAAAGGGCTATTGTTTGAAAATTATAAGCACCAAGAGATGAATGCTATCTGGTCAAACATGGCTGCCTTTTTCTTCCTTTTTGCCCTCTCAAAAGTAGAAAACAAGCAGGCAGCTCTGCTGTGGCTGCATTAGTGAGGATCTTCGGGGAGGGCTGGGGGTGGGGTATGGGATTAGGAAGCCAGATTTAGAAATGCAATTTCAATACAGTAAGGTAAACGCTCAGCTCTCCTCCTTCCATCCTGTGATAGTTCAAGGCCAAGCACTAGGTTAGGATCACATCACTGGGGCCACAGGCCGCCACTAGCTCACATTCCCACAGGAGATCAAACTGTTGCCTCGGTGGCTGGAGGGTTCCATCCGGCTGCTGTTGGAGGGGTGCAACCTCACTGGCCTGGTGCTTCTCTGTTGCCTTGTTAAGGACTGCCAGCTAGGCTATTTAATTATGTTTGTCAATTGAACTTCCATCTTTTTTTTCTTGTTAAGATGCCAAGGGAATCATCTTCAAATACCATTCCAACCTGATGCCTGGTCACAGTAGGTACAGCCCACTGCGGACCAAGGGGAGGATGGAGTGAAAGGGAGAAGGGACTGGGCATGCTCAAACCAATGGGCCTCTACCTTCTGGTTATCTGAAAGCTCTTCAGGGATGTGAAATCAATAACAGGCGTAAATGGGCTCACCTATTTTTAAGCCCATGGTGTGTGTCTGCCACAGCCTAATCTTGTTTCCATCAGTGTGATACCAACAATATTAAGAAGCAATTTTCTGTCTGAAAAGGGGCTTTGTTGAGACAGTGAAAACCAAATAACTCATTAAAGAGGTTTAACCTCCAAAATAACTGCGAATGCTTTTGAATCCTAAGTAGACCCGGTTGTAGGCTGGTCGTGTTGTGTTCCTGTGATTTATTGACATTGTGGTAAACAGCACATTCTCTAACATTATTAAATGCATCAAATATTTTGTTCTTTTTCTTTCTTTTTGATCATAAGAGCAGCCAAGAGAAGGGAGTCATAAAAGGGTCTTTTTATTGCTTCTGTTCTTAAGGGAGGGCCTCTCCAACCTGGGGAGCTTGTAAAACTTCCAGGGTCCCACCTCCCAGAGATTTCGATTCAAAAGATAAAGAGAGGGCTCCACAAATCTGCATACTTAACAAATAAAGCAGAGGATTAATATGCAGGTTGTTTGAGCATCACATTTTAACAGCAAAACTCCAAACAACAACAATAAAATTTTTCTCCAAACCTTTTCTAGCATCAAAACTTGTTCCCTGTCTCAAACCCCTGGGCCTTTGCATGCTACGAGAGGCTTCACCTTCAGGCTCAAGAAAGTGAGAACTGGGGACCTAGGCCAGCTGGAGTTTCTTATAGCCCACAGGGGGCAGATGATTTGAGAACATCAATTAGGTATGACACACACCTGTCCCAATGTCTCCTTCCAATGACAGTTTTTGTGGAAGTCCCAATCCCTTAATGGCTACTGTGTGGAATGTTCACAGAATTTTAGAGCCCACATTTTTGAGTCGAATGAAACTCCTCAGCCTTTCCCTTTGCTGGGTAGGAACACCTGCTAAATTCCCTCTCCCTACCCTGTCCCTGACAAGGCCACTTTAACCAGTGGGGTTGAGGTCCCTGAAGTTCCAAGACTAGTCCTGGCAAGAACAGAGCAATGATATGCACAGGAGCCAGTCCTAAAGATCTGCAGGGCAACAATTGGCTCACCTCCCCCTACATCTGTGCCATCTGCAAGAATGTGCGTAACAGGTATATTGTTTTTGGATAATTCTACAGGCCAATCTTAAAGTGAATGCTTGTAGGGAGCTGTCAACATGAAACTAGTATTAGGCTATAAAGGTCAGTTGGGGGTGGTTTAAATAAAGGCATTTGTTTGGAGTTGTACAGAATAATGGAACTCTTAAGTGAGAAGTCAAAATAGCAGATAGTGCTGGCTGCTGGCAGCTCACCGAGCCGTTAACCTTTCATGTGAAGTCATTGGAGGAGAGATGAATTATGTTTCTTGGGTGGATTTTTTTTTTAAAGAAGGTGGGTGGCAGCAGGGATCTATTTTTATTGAAAAGGCTTGGGAAGTGTAGTGAAATGGCTATGTGTTTGCAAGCAGGTCTTTCTTATTACTTGACAAGGTATGAATAATTGGAGGCAGAAGAATCAGTAGTTCTGCCTCATTGCTGTGCCACCTTGCTGGATGTGCTTTATAATATTTGGGCAAGTTTGCCATTATCCTTGTGTCTTAATTCCTCACATATTTAAATATGATTTAACACCTCATAGCTTGATAGGATTTCCTCAAATGTTGGCAGATTGCTTTATACGTTGAGATGTGCAAAGGGAAAGTAATGCAATTTATTAATTATGCATTGTCATTAATATGCATTTTTAAAACTGTCAAGTGATTAGCTATAGGAGGTGTGTGAGAGAAGGACTGTTAAAACAGCAGCAGTTGTTGCTCTAGAAGAGGTTCATTGCTGGTTTACCCATCACCTTGTAAAGGAATGTGTGTTGTAGCTTTAAAGCCTTATTTGATAAAAATGGGGTTCTGGGTGACAGAGTTGTTTACAGTCCTCCCAAAAGGAAGTGTTAATCCATTCTATTTTCAAAATCTGACTTTAATAGGGGTTAGCTGGGTATCATGAGAAAGATCCATTGAACTCTGGGTCTCAGTTTTTCTCCCTATAGAATGGGGGACTATGGTTGTTCAGTGTCCTCTTTTGCCCATGTCACTTCCCCCGGGGATGCTATTTTGACATTAGGAAAGAAGCAAGTAACAGAGGGAGCAGGTCGCTTTGCAGCGTCTGACCTCAGCTGGCACTCAGCGCTGTGGGCTGCAGGGGAGCCCAGGTAGAGAAGGAAAAGCTCCCAGATAGAGGTGCTGAAAGGTAGCGAGGCTCTGTGGGAACATGGGCAGGAAATGACCAGAAATGAAGCTGTGGTCCCCATAGGCAGGACGTGTTCACCTTCTTTCTCTGTCTTCTCAGTCGGCTTCCTCCATTAGGTTCAATATGGCCTCTGTCCTTGAGTGTCAATATCCATGTGGTCTAGCCACTGTCCATCCATAGATGCTGACTCACTGCCTTCATTTACCAAGTATTAGTGAGTACCTACTGTGCTCAGGCTTGGTTTCAAGCCCTACTTCCTAGTGGGAGGTTTGGAAAATGATCAGATAAACAAATAAACAAATCAGGGAACAACTCTCTTTCAGCTGTTGATAAGTGCAGAAAAAGTGACACAAGGAAAGGGAATACAGTGTGATAGGGATGAGGGATGTCATGTCACTTCAAAGGAAGGGGTTCAAGGAGATTTACATAGCCAGCAACACATAGATCTGGGGAAGTCACCTCCAGGCAAAGGGATCAGTGAGCATCAAGTCCCCGAGTCAGGCAGGACGGTGGTGTGTTGGGGGGACCGCTGGAAGCCACAGTGGCTGGAGTACAATGCCTGACAGGCTGAATGGTAGGATTTGAGGTCTGAGAGAGGAGAAGTAGCTCCCAAACTGACAAAGGGACTTGTGTGGTCAAGAATTTGGACCTCCCCCCCACCCCCACCCCCCCCCCCCCCCGCCCAAGATGAAATGGAGAGCCAGTGATCAGAAGGATCTTAAATTGGTAAGTTCTAGGATCTGATCCACACTTTTAAAAGAACACTGTGTGAGAAAAGGTTGCAGAGGGCAAGAGCAGAAGCATGGCGACCAGGTAGGAGATGACTGCAGTAATCCCATGGGAGATGAAAGTGCCTTGGGTCAGGGTGGTGGCCATGAAATTGGTTTGAAGTGGCCATTTAGGGATATTACAAAGTTGGCAGGTGAGTCCAATGTGGGAGTGTTGAGAAAGAGTGATTGAGACAGATGACTAAGGTTTTCCAGAGGAACTGGCTATTCAGTTTGCTGACAAGGGGAAGATTAGGAAAGGGAATTAAATTTATGTTCTTAACGTGTGAAATTTTGAGATGCCTGCTAGACAACCAGATGGAGATGTCAACAGCTGCTTGGATACTTGAATCTGGAACAGGGAACAGGGATCAGGGTTGGGCATTAGTTAATTCTAGCCAGGGTCTAACTATGATGACCAAATGAGAGTGTTTATAGGGCAGAGAGTAGTCCTATGACCACCCCTTAGGGTACTCCAACCTAGAAGACCCTCACACCTGCAAAAAAGACTGAGGAGGGGTAGTCAGTGAAGGAAGAGGTCCAGAACCAGAGAAAGTGGATCCAATGGATATCTTGCCCACCAAGGTTCAGGTTTGCTTTGTCCCCTTGACCCAATCAGTAATAACTAAGGGAAATGTGGATATGAGGCTACTTTCTAGAGTGTTTTCGCAGGGAGGAGACAGGATCAGATTACATGAGAAGGGGAGGGGACAGTTCAGGTATTATGAAACCTAAAATATAGTTGAAATGTTACTGACAGACTCTTAAGGACATTATCCCTATACCTTCTTTTAATTTACCTCCTCTTTGCATATTTTTGATTAATTCTATCTCACCTTTTACTTTCCAAAGGAGCTTAGAGGCTCTTGGTACCCACAATACCAGGATTTTTCCCCACTTTTCTTAAAAAAATAAAAAATTCCTATCCTTGTTTATATACCCAGCCCAGTTTCTATATCCCAAACATCTTGTTATCTATGTGGAAGCATCATAGGATGTTGATATGGTTTAGATATGAGGGGTCCCCCTAAAACGCATGTGTGAGACTATGCAAGAAAGTTTAGAGGTGACATGACTGGGTTTTGAGAGATTTAACCTAATAAGTCCATTAATCTCTTGATAGGTGAACTGGGTGGTAACTTTAGGCAGGTAGAGTGTGTCTGGGAAAGATGGGTCATGGGGGTGTCACTGTGTGCCTTTGGGATATATATTTTGTTTATGGTGAGGAGAGCTCTTTCTCTGCTTCTTGGTTCCATGTCCTGAGCTGCTTTCTTCCGCCATGATGTTCTGCCTCACCTTGGGCCCAGGGCAACAGTCCACCTATGGACTGAAACTTCTGAAACCATAGGCGCCTGCATAAACTTTTCCTCCTATAATTGCTTTTGTCAGGTCTTTTGGTTACAGTGGTGAAAAAGGTGACTAAAGCATCTGGGTGCCCACCATATTCAGTATTCTTCCAGGCAGTGGTTGAAATGATATGCTCAACTTGACAAGTTCTGTCAGAATGAACCTTTCACCCTAATAGTGCCAAGTCATTCTGAGGGGTTCCCATGAACAATTCCCCTCAATGGAGGGATGGGGAAAAAGAGGGTGCTTTCTTAATTTGGGGTATGTTGACTAGAGACTGCATGATTTTAGGATGGCTCTGAAAGGGAAAGGTGTGTTTGGGGAAGATGGTACAACATTGCTTCACCCCATTTCCTGGCCTCAGATAGAATTCTCAATCCTGGCCAGCAGGTCACTGAGCAGATGAGAGCTGTGGGTGGGTCACAGGGACACCAGGGTGATAAGTGTAGGTGACTGTACAATTTCATCCTAATGAGAAAAGCAACTTAAAGTGATTTACACTTTATCATTCCAAAAGGAAGGCATTTCGTTCATTTTATGTCATTATAGTTAACCTGATCACCAGCATTTGAGGTACAAGCTTAAAGATACTCAGAGAGAGCTTCTTCAGCCCACAGCCCTCTCAGATAGCACAGGTATTATTTTGTGTTAATTCCTGCATTAGCCAGCTTTTTGTTGCTGTGGCCAACATATCTGAGAAAAATGACTTAGAGGAGGGATTCTTTTTTGACACACAGTTTCAGATAATCCATAGTTGGCTGGCTCCATGTGTTGGGCCTGAAATGAAGCAGAACATCATGGTGGAAGGGTGTGGTAGAGGAAAGCTTCTCACCTCATGGTAGTTGGGAACCAAGAGAGAAAGAAGGAGGAAAGGGCCAGGGACAAGGTACACCTTTCCAGGGTACACCCTCAGTGACCTACTCCCTCCAGCTAGACCCACCGCCTACATTTTCTACCACCTCACAATAGTGCCATCAAATTACCAGAGACTTGAGTGTCGAGCAGATACCAGGTTGTACCTAGGGTGCCATCTACCTATTGCTTCACCCTCTGTCTTAGTGCCACCATAGTCTCAGAGTCCTGAAGAACAGAGCAGGTGTTGGTGAGAACTGGACCTCCCCATCTGATGGGTGGAAGGTGGTTCCCACAGACCAGCTTCAGGCTCTGTGCATTTCAAGTGTGGTCTCTCCTCTGCTCCCACATCCTTCCCATGATGGGCACCAGTAGATTAATCCACCCATGAGGGTTAATCCACCTCATGATCCAAATCCCCACCTCTAAACATTGCTGTACTGGGGACCAAGTCTTCAACACACAGGTCTTTGGGGGACACTTCATATCAAAACCTTAATAATTTCCATGATTCTCCTTGCGTTGAAGGGATGTATCCTAGCTGGAGGCTCAATTTGAGCTTCTCCTTCTCACATATAAACTGTGGATAATGGAGCTGACCTTTCTCTCTCTCTGATGATTGAGTTTTAATGACCTTGAAATGGTAGGTGGCTGCAAAAATCTGATTCTGTTTCCCATTCTTTCAGCTTTAGTGTTAGGGAGGCATTCAGTTACAACCAGGAAAGACCACTAGGCCAGCACCTTCCTGGAGAGAATGAGACTGATTTCCCTCATCTGCACATCTCTATGGTTGCTCATGAGCTTCATTTGAAGTCTAATAGTAATGCACCCATGTTCTTGCAGCAGAATATTTTACAATTATAAAGACATTTCAAAAACTGAGGAAAGAAAGAGGCAAAACCTCTCAGATTTTTCCTAATAAACTCAACTTTTTTCTTTTCATATTCCTTTTTGGCCTGTATACTATATATAGGTATCTTAGAATTTGAATTATAGTATATACAAGCTTGTATATCCCTTAATAGTTTTAAAAAACGATTTAATTATTTTATTATTTTTTTTCCATGAACTATTCCACAGATTAGAATGACCATGATTGATTGATTGTTCTCTTCCTTGGTGGCATGTATTCTTTCCAGTTTTTGGTACTTGGTCATTGCAGGGCTTTTGCCTTTCTTTGGTGTTATTCCTTAAGGATAAAGTCCCAGGGATGGGATGTGGGTAGGGTTGCCAGATTAAACAGGGGATGTCCAGTTAAATTTGAATTTCAGATAAATCATGAATGCTTTTTTTAGTATAAGACTGTCTCATACAATGTTCAGTGTATAGTTGTACTAAAAAACACGTACATTTTTACTCGAAGTTCAAATTTAACTGGATGTCTAGTACTTGTATTTGTGAAGTCAGGCAGCCCTAATTTTGGGCCAACATATAGAAACACCTTCCTGAGTCTTGATTCACATTGTTAACTTCTCTTAAGTTTAAGATTCTATTATTGGGGCTGGGTTTGTGGCTCAGTGGTAGAGTGCTTGCCTGGGATGTGTGAGGCACTGAGTTCGATTTTCAGTACCATATAAAAAGGAATGAATAAAATAATGGTATAAAAAAGATTCTATTATGGAACTTCTGTTCTTCAAGAATACAAGTTCACTGGATTAGACAAAGGGGAATGAAGGGACGGGAGAGGGAATGGGAATAGGAAAGAGTAAAATGAATTGGATGTAACGTTCCTGTGTTCATATATTAATACCCAACCAGTGAAACTCCACATTATGTACAACCTTAAGATTTGGAAGTTATACTTTATGTATGTATATCAAAATATACTCTTATGTATATCTAAAAATAACAAATAAAAAATAACGACAAAAAGATTCTATTATTGATTTAAATAGAGGAAAATTTTCAGAAGGGAGAACTATAAAGGAGAAAAGGGAATCCCTATAATGTTCAATAAGTAATCATCCAGGATATTATACTTTTAATTTTAGCATACTTACATAATCTTGTAATATTATATAAATATGTAATAACATACACGTATTCCTAGACACATGAGAGAGCATTTTCTTGTGGTAACATCTACCCTGTTTACATTTTCATTGGTGTAACTCACTGTGAGTTGCCTATTTATTAGGTGTCCATCTTTCTTATGAACCTGCTTTTATTCAGGGTAGCAATAGGCCCAGTTGAAAACTCCATTTCTCAGCCTACCTTCCAGGTAAAGGTGGACACAGGGCATCATTCTGACAAATAAAAAAATAAGCAGAGGTTTGTGATGCCGCCTCTTCCCTCTTCCTTTGTTTTGCCTGAGATTCAGCCAAGATGCATGGAGGTATGGCAGCCATCTGACATTGTGGAGAAGAGCTGTGGCTCTTAAATTCCAGCATGCAATGTTATTTTTAGGTGCTTGGAGTTTGTGAGTAAAATTGTATTAAGGAGTGAGGATGAGGACTTAAGTGAGTGGGTGGTGGTCTTTCCCCAGGAAACTGATATTCTTGGTCAGTTTGAAGATTCATGGGATTGTGAAGTGGAAGCCCATAAAGGATGCCCTTTCAGCTGTTGATGAGTGCAGAAAAAGGAATGATACTGTTATAAAATATGGTTCAGAACTGAATATGATTAAAGACCATCTACAGTTATTAAAAGACCATCATTTTAGTTGATTACATATAGTTTTACAAACTCATTCATTCTTTATAGAAAGAAATAGGTATAAACCCACATTTATAAAAATAATAAATATTTTGTGGAAATACATATGCCCACAGGAGAAGGTTGAGGATTTCCCTAGAATGGATGTGAGAACTGCTGATAAAGTGCAGTCAGGGTTGATGGCTGTGAGCCTAATTCCTGAGACTCAAAGACCAGTGTGTGGGGGGAATATCTATCTATCTATCTATCTATCTATCTATCTATCTATCTATCTATCTATCTATATCTATATATCTCTGTCTATCTATCTATCTATCTATCTATCTATCTATCTATCTATATCTATATATCTCTGTCTATCTATCTATCTATCTATCTATCTATATCTATATATCTCTATCTATCTATCTATCTATCTATCTATCTATCTATCTATCTATCTATCTATCTATATATATCTATATATCTCTGTCTATCTATCTATCTATCTATCTATCTATCTATCTATCTATCTATATCTATATATCTCTGTCTACCTATCTATCTATCTATCTATCTATCTATCTATCTATCTATCTATCTGGTTTGGATTTGGGGCACAAATCCAAACCAGATATTAAGATCTCAAAGGAAGTAAATGTGACAAGAGGAGGTTAGGTCAACTCCAAGGGGTTCAGCGTCAGTTCCTGACACTCAGGTCAGGGACTTCTGAGATAAGAAGCTAAAGTCATGGAGAGTTTTACAGATTCTAGGAGTTTCCCCAGATATATGGACCAGCAATAGAGAAATAACCATGGATATATGATTTAGTTGTGCCAAAAGCTCACGTGTGAGACAATCCAGGAAGTTTGGAGGAGGAATTATCACCTTAGCCTAATCCATGAGTTAATCCCTGAAGGGGTTAACTGAAGTGGGAGGGTGTGGCTGGAGGAGGTGGGAATTGGGGCGTGGCTTGGGGTATATATTTGTGTCTGGAGTGGAGTCTCTCTGCTTTCTGATCACTATGATGTGAGCTGACCCCTTCTGCCCCATTCTCCTGCCATGATGTTCAGCCTCGAATGGAGTCGGCCTTCCATGGACTGAGATCTCTGAAACTGTGAGTCCTCAAATAAACCTTTCCTCCTCTACAGTTGTTCAGGTCAGAACCTTTAGTTACAGCACGGAAAAAGTTGACTAAAACACAGGCTGTACTTCGGGTGCCAACTACCCAATTGCTTAACCCTCTGCCTTGGTACCACCCCAGTCCCAGAGTCCTAAAAGATGAGTGCAGATGTTGGTGAGAAGGGTGACTGGTTAATAGTGATTAAAAAGCCTTTTTTGTGAGTCAGTACATCTTGACTTACAAGGGTTATCACGAGTGTGTTGGACTCTCGCCCGTCATTCTTCCTGGTTTGTGGTTCCCCATTCCTGGATACCACACTGGTGTTTGGTTTGGGTTCATCATATTCTTCCATAAGACTCTGCATTTCAACCTCATTTCTCCTCAACTACCCACATCCTTCCATGCTGGCGCCTTAGGACTTGCTCAAGTCCCCCGCAAGGTCCCTCTGGTTAATGACACTAGGTGAGTCAGCACAGTGGGTGTTAGGAATATTCCCAAAGCTGTATCCATCCTGAAACCTCCAGCAACCACTCAACAACACTTGGCAATGATCACCAACCTCATTAATGTGTCCTGTGAAGTCCCAAACACAATGTCCCAACTCAACTGCCTCATATCCAGATCCCCAAATTTTTCAGGGCAACCCTGATGTCGTGATGGAGGAAAAGTTGTGGAAGAAAGAGGCAATGGTTCCAACCAATTGCTGTTAAAATATCTTATGCAATTTTTTTTTTTTAAAGAATGATGTAGGTACATTCTTAGGGCTCTTCCTGAGCCCTCAAAAGGGGTCCTGAAGCCTGAGCATGTGTAGTTTATGGTAATCCCATCTTTGTACACTGCTTTCAAGAGATATCCATGCAGCACTTCTGACACGCCACGCTTTGGTCTAATTTATTTGCTGCCTAACAATTTGAGGGAAATAGAGTATTATATATATATATATATATATATATATATATATATATATATATATATATATTTTTTTTTTTTTTTTAATTCGTTTTAAAGTTTAGTGAATCTTTGCTATTATAAAAACAATGAAAACCTAGAAAAAACTTTTTTTTACTATAATCCTGACATTTGGTGTAATTTTATTCAGATAATCTTTTTCTTTTTTGACCTTTATTTTATTCATTTGTTTCTGTGTGGTGCTGAGACTCGAACTCAGTGCTTCACACATGCTAGGCAAGAGCTCTAACATTGAGCCACAACCCTAGCCCCTGGATAATTTTTATATGTGTGTGTATTCCTTTTTTTTTTTTTTTTTGCTCCCAAACAGGAACATTATTTTGAATATTAGATTTAGGGTGTGTTTTCACCAATATCATTTTTATGTACAAGAGGGTAATTTTCTAAATAACTGTATAATATTTTAAAATTCCTTATTATTGGACATTTGGATCATTTTTTTTGTATTATAAATGAGATGGGGAAAGCTTCTTTTATGTGTATCTTTTTGTACATTTTTCATTATGCGCATAACAAATTCCTAAAAGTGAAAATACTGAGATATGAAATATGTGAAAATTTTCATACATACAGAGAAGTTGCTCTACAGAAAGTCAGTATGGATTTATACTTCTGAAACAAATGTGCACGAGCATGTTCCTGAAGCCAGAAGCAAGTATTATTATTTTAAAAATCTGTGGTTTTCATGCTTATTTCTCTGACATTGTGATGCTGAACACTTTCTTACATGTATTTTGTCTTTGTAGGCCTTCTGTAAATTGTTAGTTTATGTCCTTGGACAAGAGTTATTTCATTGGATAGTTTTAAATTAAGGTAATGCATTTCCCCAGATGCATGAACCTTATTATAAGTATCACATTACCATGATTATTTTGCTTTCTTTCCCTTGCCTGCTCTTTTGCTGACTTTTCTTCTTCTCCCTAAAGAGAGAAATGCCCCTAAGAGCTGCTCTTGACCCCTATTTTTTCCTTATCTCTTAGGCTGAATCATTGGAAACTGCCATTTTTAGAAGATTGAAAAATGGTTGAATATCAGACAATTTCTGTGGTTAAAACTGCTATATTTCTCTTGGCAGCCTGATTAAATTTCCTTCTCCCCCTAGATCCAAACCTTTTCCCTCTTTCAAGGGTATTTTTTTATGTGATACTTTTACTGATTTCTGCTTGCTCTCTGTCCTTTGTGACCATCTCAGAATCTTCCATCATTCCAATTGTCTTTTATATGCAAATCTTTCCTGTAACTTCTACCATCTGATTATATCTATACTTTCTTTTACCTCGAGGTATCATTTACCTATAGTAAAATTCAAAACTCTTAACTGTACAACTTGGTGAATTTTTACATATGTCTGTTTCCATGGAACAGCCCCTTGGTTTAAGGCACCAAGCATTTCCATCACCCCTGAGAACACCCTGGTGCTCTTTGCCAGTTAATCAACACAGCTGGCTCCCAAAGGTAATGGATATTTCCTGTCACCATAGGTTATTCTTCATGTCCTTGAACTTCAAATGATTGACATCAAAGTTTTTCTCAGGGTAGTGCTTTGAAATGACATCTATGCAGTTGTGTATTTTTTCTTGCTATGCTGAATTCCAGTGTATCAATATTTAACAGTTTAAGTCTTCAGTCCCGTTGATGGATATTTGGGTTGTTAATAAAGATGCTGTAAACATGTTGAACCAATCCTTTGTTCTTATGGGCATGTACCCCTGAATGGCTTACTGGCTTATAGCAAAGGCACATATTTAACATAAGTAGCAACCCCCAGTTTTTCTGAAGGTGTTTTTCTATTTTATGCTCTCATCAGAAATCTATGAGAATTGATCTTGCCAAAATTTGATTGTATACACATTTTTCCATTCTAGTTTATGTTGTTTTTGACAGATTTTTTTTTTTTTTTTTTTTTTTTTTTTTGGTCACTGTGACCAAAAGACTTGACAAGAACAAATTTTCGAGGAGGACATGTTTATTTGGGGTTAATGGTTTCAGAGGTCTTTGTCCATAGATGGCCCACTCTGTTGTTTTGGGCTCAAGTGAAGCAGAATAACATGGTGGAAAGATGTGGAGCAGGAAAGTAGGTTAGGTTGTGGAACCAGGAAGCAGAGAGAGTTCCTCACCAGGGACAAAATAGATACCCCAAGGCACACCTCCAATGATCCAACTCCTCCAGCCACATCCTGCCTGCCTACAGTTACCACCCAGTTATCCATTCCAGTGGATGAATGCACTGATTAGGTTAAGGCTCTCATTACCCAATCATTTCACCTCTAAACTTGCTTGCATTGTCTCACACATGAGCTTTTGGGGATACTTGCGTCTAAACCATAACATATGTGTAGTGATATCTCATTGTGATCCAGATGAAATATGTTGCTTTATCTCCCTAATTATTTTTTACAACTATTATTCCTTTGACTTTATTTATTTATTTATTTATTTATTTTTGGTACCAGGGATTGAACTCAAGGACGCTTGACCACTGAATCACGTCCCCAGCCCTATTTTGTGTTTTATTTAGAGACAGGGTCTCACTGAATTGCTTAGCGCCTCACTTTTGCTGAGGCTGGCTTTGAACTCGCGATCCTCTTGCCTCAGCCTCCTGAGTCACTGGGATTACAGGCATGAGCCACTGTGTTCAGCTCACTACTCTTTTTTTTTTTTGTGTGTGTGTGTGTGGGGGGGCTGGGGATTGAATCCAGGGCCTTGTGCACGCAAGGCAAGCACTCTACTGAGCTATATTCCTAGCCCTCCTTACTCATTTTTTATTTGACTGTCTTATAAAGTGCCTCTTTAAATATTTTGCCCATTGTCAGTTAGTGACTGTCTTATAAAGTGCCTCTTTAAGTATTTTGCCCATTGTCAGTTAGTGTAGTTTTATGATAAGTCTTGATGTCTGGAAAGACCTCTGTTTTCTTTAAGTCTTTAAGACCTCTATTTTCTTTCTTTCTTTTTTTTTTTTTTTTTTCAAAATTGCTTGGCAGTTTTAGGTCCTTTGAATTTCTGCAGAAATTTCAGAATAAGGGGGCTGGGGATGTGGCTCAAGCGGTAGCGCGCTCGCCTGGCATGCGTGTGGCCCGGTTTGATCCTCAGCACCACATACAATCAAAGACATTGTGTCTGCCGAGAACTAAAAAATAAATATTAAAAAATTAAAAAAAAAATTTCAGAATAAGCTAGTCATTTAAAAAAAAAAGAACCTTCTGGGATTTTTGACTGTGACTTTGCTGAATGGATAGGTCAGTTTGGGAGAATTGCTATCTTAACAATATATATATATATATATATATATATATATATATATATATATATACACTGCATCTATTTATCTAGGTCTTCTTTCATTGTCTCAGCAGTGTTTTCAACGTGGAGGTCTTGTTCCTCTTTTGTTGAGCGTATTACTGTGTATTTGATTTTTTATGTCATTGTAAAATGTTATCGTTTTACAATTCCTTTTTTATGATTGCTAGCATATAGAGGTACAACATATTTTGACATACTAGTTCTGTGTCTTGTTTCCCTTCTTAATTCATATGTTAGATCTTGTAATTGTAGATAAGTTCCTTTGGGTTTTCTAGGTATACTATTATACTACCTGCTAATAAAGAAGTTTTTCTTTTCCCTTTCCAACATTTGTGCTTTTTATTTCTTTTTTTTTTCCCACCAAATGCACAATTGCTGTACATTTCTTTCCTCCCCTTCAGATTGTAAGCTGCCTGAGTGAAAATCCTTTGAGGCAAAACCCTAGCATGTTGTTTTAAACATGGAAGATAATTAGGAGGATTTTAGCTGACCATGTGAATGATGATGAGGAAAATAATGTCACTGAACTGTAATTTACTATTCTATATGATCAGTGAACTGCCATCAAGAAAAAGGCTTTTATTTGATGTCTGGAAAGACCTCTGTTTTCTTTAAGTCTTTAAGACCTCTATTCTCTTTTCTTTTTCTTTTTTTTCAAAATTGCTTGACAATTTTAGGTCCTTTGAATTTCTGCAGAAATTTCAGAACTAAGCTAGTCATTTAAAAAAAATGACTCCATGACTTCTGGGATTTTTTTTAAAGCTTCTTTTTTAAAAACAGCCTTTTATTTGTGAGTTGGTACATTTTGACTTAGAAGGGTTATTATAGGTGGATTAGACACCCATGTGATTCTTCCTGGTTTATGGTCCCAGTTCCTTGATACTAAACTGGTGTTTGGTTAGGGTTCATCCTATTCTTCCATAAGACTCTTGCTAAGCATTTTAATACTTCCAAAATAGCATTGATTGCATTTCCCCAGGATAGCACAGAGCAGATGGATCCTTGGACCTCACTGCCATCAGTCCCAACTCCACAAGCTTCTGTTGCTGTAGAAAGAAAAAAAAATCTGCATTTTCAATATCACAGCAGTAAAGCCTGGGAAATTTTCAGCTTGCAGCTCTTAAATCCAACATGCGATGTTATTTTTAGGTGGTTGGAGTTTTTGAGTAAAACCGTATTAAGGAGTGAGAATGAGGACTTAAGTGAGTGGGTGGTGGTCTTTCCCTAGGAAGCTGATATTCTTGCCAGTTTGAAGATTCATGGGACTGTGAAGCGGCAGCCTATAAACTGCAGATGACTCTTAGGCCAGGAAGGAAATCATCAACTGGACTTGCATACCCAGTTTTGCATTTGGTTGCAGTTGCCATTTGTCTTTGATAGATTCCATTGTCCATGTGGCTGGAAGATACATGATGGGTTTGTTTCTAAGGAGTAATTCCCTTGTTTCTTTGCAAGTACAGATGTGCTGTCAGATGATTCTGCATAATCTAGCAGGAATTATTTTAGGCAGTTTTGACTCCTAGGCCCCAGTGATTGCTGTCTAGCTTTCCCTCCCATTCATTGGTTGACCTTTTTTATCCAGTTGATCTAGCACCAACGTGCAAATGTGTGTTTTTGCTGTTGAATGAACATGGATCATGTTGAAAAAAGTGACAAGAAACTAATAGAAAAAAAGAAAAATCAAAGAATGAGTGCCCTTGTAAATTGGGATTAAATAATACAAATGCAGACAATTACATTTCTAAAAATACATGAATTTCTCAAATATTTTATACATATGTTTCTCTTACTGACATTAAAACATGGTTCTATTTTTGTTTGTGTTTTGCAACCATTATTATGGAAAGCTTTTGTTTGTCCCATGCAAATGCACTTTGTCCAAATCACCTGAATTCCTACAACCAGAAATTATTGTTTGTAATCATTTATGATGAATACAATTATTTCCCAAATTTTAAAACAATTATAAATGCTGTTTGAAATTTTTGTCTTTTGTCACTTAATAATTTTTTTCCTGTTTTTTATCTGTTCTTTTTAGGTATACATGACAGCAGAGTGTATTTTGACATATTATACATACATGGAGTTTGACTTATTCTAATTAGGATCCCATTCTTGTGCTTGAACATGATGTAGAGTTACGCTGGTCGTGTATTTACATATGAACATAGGAAAGTTATATCTGATTCATTCTATTGTCTTTTCTATCCCCATTACCCCCTTCCCTTCATTCCCCTTTGTCTAATCCAAAGAACTTCTGTTATTCCCTCCCCCTCCTCTTATTGTGTGTTAGCATCCACATATTAGAGAGAACATTTGGCCTTTGGATTTTTGGGATTATTTCACTTAGCATGATATTCTCCAGCTCCATCCATTACTGGCAAATGCCATGATTTTGCATTATTCTTTATGGCTGAGGAATATTCCATTGTGTATAAATATATACCACATTTTCGATATCCATTCATCTGTTGAAGGGCACCTAGGTCATTTCCATAGCTTGGCTATTGTGAGTTGAAATGCTGTAAATATTGATATGGCTACGACATGGTAGTATGCTGATTTTAAGTCCTTTGGGTATAGACTAAGGAGTGGGATAACTGGTCAAATGGTGGTTCCATTCCAAGTTTTCTAAGGGATTTCCACACTGCTTTCCAGAGTGGCTGCATCAATTTGCATTCTAACCAGCAATTAATGAGTGTACCTTTTCCCTCACATCCTCACCAATGTTTATTGTTACTTGTATTCTTGATAATTGCCATTCTGACTGGAGTGAGATGGAATCTCAGTGTGGTTTTAATTTGCATTTCTCTAATTGCTAGAGATGTTGTACATTTCTTCATATATATGTTGATGGATTATATTTCTTCTTCTGTGAAGTACCTATATAGTGCCTTTGCCCATTTATTGATTGGGTTGTTTGTTTTTTGGGTGTTAAGTTTTTTGAGTTCTTTGTGTAACCTGGAGATTAATGCTCCATCTGAGGTGCAGGTAGCAAAGATTTTCTCGAATTCTGTAGGCTCTCTCTTCATGTTCTTGATTATTTCCTTTGCCATGAGGAAGCTTTTTAGTTTGATACCATTCCATTTTTTGATTCTTGATTTTACTTCTTGTGCTTTAGGAGTCTTATTGAGAAAATTGGTTCCTAAGCTGACATGATGGAGTTGGGCCTACATTTTCTTTTAGTAGGTGCAGGGTCTCTGGTCTAATGCCTAAGTCCTCAGTCCACTTTGAATTGAGTTTTGTGCAGGGCCACTTAATGATTTATAATGTGGGTATGTTTCCATGCAAGAAATATGGAGCTACTTTAGTTTAGCAGTTATTTAGGATTTGTGTGTATGTGTATAAAATATTTTAAATAACCAGTAATTTGTTGACGAATATCTTTGTAATAGGTTTTGGTTTTGTTTTTATTATAATAAACATCATCACAATGGATATCCTTGTGCATAAATCTTGAACATTTATCTGATTGCTTCTTTGGACAATTCTTAGGAATAGAATTCTAGGACTCAAATTGTGTCTTATATTTTAAAATTCATGCTGAAAATTTCCCTGCAGAAAATCTGAATTAATTTATATTCTTATCAGTCTTAAATTGAGCGTATTTCTTCACCTGCACCATTGCCAACACAATTTATTGTGAATCTCTTAAAAGATTTTTAAAATTTTATTTTTATCCAACAAATGATAATTGTGGGATTGCTGGATCATGAATTTGATTTTTAGCTTTCTGAGGAATCTTCCTACTGTTTTCCATGATGCCTGTATTAATTTTCCTTCCCACTATCAGTGTACAAGGGCTCCCTCTTCTTCACGTCCTTGCTAATGCTTGTAATTGTTCATTTTTTCGACAGTTGCCATTTTAGCAAGTATGAAGTGTTATGTCATTTGTGGTTTTAATTTGCATTTTCTTGATGATAAGTGATGCTGACATTTCTGCATATACCTATTGGCCATTTGTATGTCTTTTTTTGAGAAATGTCTGTTCAGATTCTTTGCCTATTTTTAAATTGGCTAATTTGTTTTCATGCTGTGGACTTGAATTCCTTATGTATTTTGGATAATAGCCCCTTACTAGATGTATAATCTGAAAATATTGTCTCCCAGCCTATGGATCATCCCTTCTCACTATTATTTCCTTTACTATAGAGAAGCCTTTTAGTTTGATGCAATCCTATTTGTCTATTTTTGCTTTTGTTGCCTGTGCTTTGGGGAATCATATGCATGAAATCATGATCCAGACCATGTCATAGTTTACTGTGAACCTGGACTTGAATATATTTTTGAATTTTTGTAGATTTGTGTCTGCAGGAGAATTGTAAATTAGTCAGGATTCAGTTGGAAAACACAAAAACACACTAGGTAATTATAATAGCAGAGATTTCATACAGGGAGTAGTTCCACAGATGTTGGAAATCTGAAAAGAGCAAAAGAAAAATGCTTAAGTTCTCAGGGATGGTCAGAGCGAGAAGTAGCCATCTTCCCCAGGGTGGGTGGAAAGAGCTATGGCAGGGCCACTGGAGGAAGCGAAAGGGGACAAGATCCAACCCCTTACACCAGGATGCAGACTTCTTTAAAACAGGGCCTTTTTAGCCCTAAAATGCTATATTAACTGTTGCGTTCTTCCAGTTATGGTTGCAAAGAATATCCTTGATAATTGTTAATGAAATAAGTAAATTGAATTTTTTTCAGTTTACAGTTAAATACCAGATACATGCTATATGTAGCTAATTACAAAACTTATTCTTAAATTTAATACTAACATGTAAGTCTGAGTTACTCATCATTGTGATATTTCACTCTAAACCTTCCTATGGTTGGAAAATCAGTTAACCAATTTATGAGACTTTCTAACTCAGCTGAGCTGATGCAATCATCTCAACTAGGTGGAGGTTACTTGATTGATAGTTGAAGAACAATGATATAAAATGAGAGTAGCTATGACAATAAAAATTTTTTTATTTCAAGCTTGAGCCCTGAAATAAAGCAATTATATCTTTAGTGAGACTTTTTTTTTTTTCTTCTGGGTACCAGGGATTGAACTCAGGGGCACTCAACCACTGAGCCCTAGTCCCAACCCTATTTTGGACTTAGAGACAGGGTCTTACTGAGTTGCTTAATGCTTTGCTATTGCTGAGGCTGGCTTTGAGCTCAAAATCCTCCTGCCTCAGCCTCCCAAGCTGCTGGGATTACAGGTGTATACCACTGCACCTGGCTATTGAGACATATTTTGAATTTGAGGGCTGGTCAGAAAAACTGATCTGACTTAAATATCCTTTTCCCTTTTGGAGTGGACTCCTGTGGAGATGACCCATGATCTTGAGCCTCTTGGAAGGTTGATTTATTTTCCAGTGAACTTTTTGAGTGATTGTAGAAGATTTGCATTGAATGTTCTTACATAAGACTTAAGTTCCAGTTTCTCTCAGCATTGTCTATCTGACCTTTTATAACAGATTTTTTGGTTGGTTGCTTTTACTTATCAAAAATTTTCCTTAAAATGTGCTTCCTTTAATACATATGATATTTATATTACTTAACAAGGGCAACAATTTATATTTTCTATGTCAAGTTCTCTTAAATTTTGCTTCTCTGCATTTCCTGTTTGACTTATGTTTGTAAATTTAAGAAAAAATAAAGCATTTCATATAGCAATTAGAGCTTTGCTTAGCAATTAGAGGATGAGGTAATTGGTTTTGGACACAGTAGATGTATGTTCCTGTGAGACATTTGGGTGGAACTGTTGGCTATACTGCTGGCCATCTGGGTTTGGCACTCAGGATTGGAGTCTGGCTGGATTGTGGGTCATTTTTATGTAATATTAGAAAGTCATTACTTATTTATTCAAGTCTTTTCAACTCAGCAATTCTGTAAATGAAGAAGAGATCAATCAGTTTATTATTAAAACAATATTATAGGACTGGGGCTGTGGCTCAATGATAGTGTATTTACCTGGCATGTGTGAGGCACTGGACGATTTTCAGCACCACATATAAATAAATAAAATAAAAGTCTATAAAAACAATATTACATATTGTTATGTAAGTGTATACTGTTGTATATTTAGAGTATAAGCTCCATGGAGGGACTTTATTTTTGTCAACTTTGTACACTGATAAACATTAATCACTCAGAAAATCACCTGCCACATAAAAGGTGCTTTATAAATATTTGTTAAAAATTGAATAGGGTCAGGAATACAGATAAAGTTGTGTAAAAGCCATGGATGTACTTACATACTTACTTCAATTAGCAAATTCCCCCTGCTGTGGCACTGGGTGATTAAATTTCATTTATATTTTTTTGTTATGAGTGTCTTGCATGTTTCTGGTTTTAGGTCTTTAGGAATATGGCTTTAATTTATTTATTTAGCTAATGTAGCAAGTATACATTTCAGTCCAAAATTTCGGATGTGTAAGCAACATCATGTAGAGTTTATTTTTAATTTGTTTAAATTTGAGATGGAGCATTTAGGTTTCAGGATGCTAAAAAATGGAATCTCAGCTGTTCCTGAGGCCTCTCTTCTTACAGTGTTGTACCAGAATTGAAAAACTTGGAACACAGGTGAAAAGAGGGACCTGGAGCTGGGCCCAGGGTCCAGACTTCCTAACTCTGCCACGCATGGACTTTGCCATGTTCTCAGAACCTTGTCATCCAATAGTGGTCAGATTCTACCCCTCCCATTGTGTGTCTCAGACCCACCTAGCTAGTACTAGCCATAGCAGATAACCATTGAAACAACCTGTGGAACTCAGGATTAAAATAACTTAAATGTGAACATCAGTGTTGACGCAGCTATCTGGTGGGACAGCTTCTCCCAGGCACTGACTCAGGGCCCAGGCTGTTGCTGTTTGTGAATCCACCATTTCCCTCATCTTTGTTCCCACCATGTGAAAGGAGGAAGGAAGAGTATGGGAGGATGAAACCCTCGGCCAGACCAGTCCAAATACTACTTCATTTCACCTTCCCTTGGTGAGAATCAGCCACATGACCTCAACAAGGAGCAAAAGGGGCTGGGAAACACAGTCCCTGGCGAGCAATCACTTCCCAACAACGGCCCTGTACTGTGGAAGGGGATTATGAATTTAGCTCTGCCACAATCCTTCTCTTTTTGTTGACATCAGTTAATATTTGCCCATAAGTGTCCCTTTGTTGTCCTTAAGGGCATTTAGTGGATATCTTTGATGAACTTGAGTTTTAGGAAAAAAAGGTCAGGAAGGAAAATAGTTCACTAGCAACATCACTTTGAACCTTGAAAAATGAGATTTTTCCCAAGAGAACTTAAGCTTGGTTACTTTCACAAAACAAGGGAGAAAGAAATACAAGGAAGAAAAGTACAAGTTAACTTTTAAATTAATTCTTTGTCCTCACAAATATTTATTGAGCAACTACTATGGACTAGACATTGAAATACCCCAATGATCTGTTTCAAAGACAGATTAAAAAAATTAGATTATTTCAGAAATAATAAATGGAAGGAAGGATATCGGTGGGTGATGGAATCTTGAGTGACTGTGTTGGCACAGAGAGGCGACTTCAGATTGGGTGTCCTAATGTGGCCTTGCTGGGAATTGAAGGTGATATTTAGACTGAGAATCGAGACAACAGCAACTCCGAGAATATCTTTCACAAGAATATCCTTGTGTCAAAATAAAATAAAATCATGGCATTTTCAGGTAAATGGATGGAGTTGGAGAATATTATGCTAAGTGAAGTAAGCCAATCCCCCCAAACCAAATGCCGAATGTTTTCTCTGATATGAGGATGCTGATCCATAATGGGGATGGGTGGGGGGAGCATGGGAGGAATGGAGGAACTTTAGACAGGGCAAAGGAGGGAGGGGAAGGGAGGGGGCATGGGGGTAGGAAAGATGGTGGAGTGAGATGGACATCATTACTCCTAGTACATGTATGAAGACACGAATGGTGTGACTCTACTTTGTGTTCAACCAGAGACATGAAAAACTGTGACCTCTATGTGTACTATGAACTGAAATGCATTCTGCTGTCATGTATAACAAATTAGAATAAAAAAAAGAATATCCTTGTGAAAGAACATTCCAGGCAGAGAAAACAACAAGTGATGGGATACAGTTGTCCTATGTAAGGATTAGAAGAGAGGCCAGAGTGGGCGGGGCATGAAGGCATAAAGGATGAGGATATGACTGAAGTGAGGCCCGAGGTATAAGTAAAGGGCCCATTTTTCCTAGGTGCATTGGCAGCCACAGGCGAGGTCAAGCAGGGGAGGCTGAGATGTCCTGGGTGCTGTCAGTGGCCAGCCCCTTCCTACCTGACATACCTCTGCACTGTACACCTGCACATAAACGTGCAGAGAAGCATCTTTCTTTCTGAAATATTTTGGGCTTGGAATGTTGGTAGACCCCCAAATGGGTTCCCAGGTGTGTCTGAGAGTGAAGACAAAGTCCTGATTGAACTGCAGGACTGGAAATGTGAATGCAACTCCACAGAGCGGGGCAATGTGGGGCGTGCAAGGAGGAGGATTCTGGCATTGCGAAGCCAGATGGAAAATAATATTATTAGCGTGGGAAAGAGAGGGGGGCAGGAGGATCAGGCCCTGTAATAGGAAAGGGGAGTCTGATTGCTGGATGTGAATTCATTTAGTGTTTGGTTCTCTGTCCGGCTCCCTCTTTCTTTGTGGGGTGCTTCCTGCTGCAGGATTGTGAGGTGTGTGAATGCAGCAATATCTGCAGCGAACTCCAACCTACACATGGCTCTAATCTTGAGGAGAGGGTATCAGGGATACTACTTCCACTGCCTAAAATGTGTAGGTTTACCTTTCTGACGCTGGTGTATGTTCTTCCACAAATAAAAGTTACCAGTGTGCTACGGGAGCAAGAGGTGACTGTGATTCAGAAGGATAATGCCTTTACAAGATTGTCTTCCTGGAAAGTTCTCGAGACAAGGAAATTATGTCAAGGTCATGTAAGGGCAGCGTGTGTGTGTGTGTGTGTGTGTGTGTGTGTGTGTGTGTTTAGGACAAGACAATTCAGTATCACTTTAAAAGTACACAGTGGCAGGATGGGAAAAAAGCCACACAAGGGCTCAGGGTTTTGATGTTTCTTCAGTGATCTGATCTGAGCTTGATATCTTGGCACGGGCTGCAGATTTAGATTCAGTTTTTGTTTTTTAAATGGCTTTAGGAGAATTGGAGGTTGGAAGAGATATTTCCTTGTCACTGTTAAGTGTCCCAGAGACCACTGTTAGAAACAAGCATAAATAGTAATAAGGCAAAACCCAGGGTTTGCACATAGGAGAGGTGACCTATATCTGTCTGGGGTAAAACTGGGTAATGGTTAGTGGCACTCTCAGGTGGTTTGACGGGGCAAGCAGATAACATAATTATTTCATTTTAATTAAAAAATCTGAAAGATTTCTTTGAGTTTTGAGAATCCTCCTTTAAAATAAATAATTCTGCATTGGGCCATTTTCAGCCACCACCTCTGCTGCAGGAATTAGTAGAAATGAGTTTGTGGGCATGTGGGTGTCCCGTGTCAAAAGGAGAGGGGTGGAGCTTGGAGGAGGTCAAGTGTAGGAGCCACAGGAGGATGACATCAGGGGCTAACATCTGACCAACCAGCCTTCTTTAGGAGTTGGTACTACACACAGGAAGGCTTTCTTTCCAGAATGTGATTTGAGGACTTCCCCCAGTATTTTAATTTAACATACATTTGTGCATTTTGCATGAAGTTATTTGGAGTGCAAACCCATGTCACTTTCTCAGAGTGCCAGGAAGAATTAGGTGGAGGGTTTCTATTTGGCTGTGCTACCCAGTCACATTAACCTGTGGGCACCTGCTGGCCTTGCTCCTGGTTTCTCTTCCTAACTTGAAACCGTATCATGATTATAATCAAACGGCTACTGTGTCCTTCATGGCTGTCTCCCATGCTGTGCCCCAAGTCCACAAGGGCAGAAGTCTGTTGTCCTTGAGGTCTTCTCCCAATACCACACCCCTCACAGGACAGAGTCTGCAATTATCCAACCAATGCTTTAAGGAACTAGGAGATGGGAATAGACACAAACCTCCCCTCACCCTGTGCTAAAAGCTTAAACTGCTCTTTGGAGCAAATAAATAAAGTCCTAAGAAATCAGAACCCAGTCATCATATATATTTCAGAAAGGATGAGTGAGGAGGCAGTGGCCATCTGAGTCGAGAATTATTTCCAAGCCAGGAGTGATGGTACACCCCTGTAATCCCAGCTCCTCAGGAGGCTGAGATGGAAGGATTTCAAGTTTAACGCCAGCCTGACAACTTAGTGAGACACTGCCTCAAAGTAAAAAATATTATCATGACAGTCTCAGAGCACAGGTCTGTGAGATATATGTATATATATATGTATGTGTGTGTGTGTGTGTGTGTGTGTGTGTATTAGTTTTACCTGGTGGTCTGTCTTTTGCTCATTTCAGAATTCATTGTCCTCTGGGGAGAGGATAGGCAAAGGAAAATGACTCATTTTACTGTCTCCTTTCTGGGAGGTCGGTCTGCAAGAGTGAATCTGAAAGCTGAAAGAATTCTGGGGATTTTCTGCAAATTTATTTCTCTTTCTGTGAATAATTGCAAGTTACAGATAATTATGAAATGATATATAGTTATATAAAATAATTATCAGAAAGTCCCCACCCCTATGTGCTTGGAAATGCAATGGTGTTGAAACGTGCTTTTTTTTTTTTTTTAAATTTTATTTTAGGGAGGGCAGTGGGGACGTTATCTTAGTGTCATCGTGTCACTCCTGTAGCCCAGAAGAACTAGAGGAAGGAAGGACGCAGGTGGTAGGAGCAAAAGGCTGAATTTTTAAAAATTTGAAAACGGGGCAATAACCCCTCAAAGGTCTGAAGCAAACGCTCTTTGGGGACTTGGCTGCAGCTGGACCAGGGGCTGAAGGGCTGCTATCACTCCTTCTTTGAGCTAAAAGCAAGCTGTGGATGCCCTCAGCAGGAGGTGGTGCCTCCTGATGGGCTGGTGGAAATACATGGGCGGATATGAGAAAAAAGCCTTGCTGATTCACATCAGGACCAAGTAATGTGACTTTTCAGATTAGCAGATTGAAATCTGTTGCATGTGCTCATCATTTCTATTTTGAGCTCGAAGAATAACTATTTTTCCCCCCCTCTCTACTCCCTCTTTAGGCCTCAAGGCTCCTCTGCTTTTTTGTGTGTGTGTTACTGGGGATTGGATTTAGGGGAGCTCAACCACTGAGCCACGTCCCTTTTTATATTTTATTTAGAGACAGGGTCTTGCTAAGTTGCTTAGGGCCTCGCTAAATTGCCGAGGCTGGCTTTGAAATCTCCATCCTTCTGCCTCAGCCTCCTGAGCCACTGGGATTACAGATGTGCATCACGTGCCCAGTCCCCTTTGCTTTTTAGCTTTCTCCCTTTACCATGTGGGGATCCAGGAGTTTATGACTTGCTGTGTCTCAATCATTTGCTGGAGTGAGAATTGTCCAACTTGAGACTTTATCATAGGCTAGACTCTGCTGTAGAAATGACAAAGAGAAGCAGGGCTGGGTTCTCTGTAAATGCCTGCTGAACCAGCGAGGGCAAGAGGGAACACATTTAGAACAAAGCACCACCAAAGAGTAAGGCTTGGGACTTATTATTAAGAGAATGGTTCAGTGCTGGTCACTTTGCAAAGAAGCTTCCCCCTGACAGCACTTTATGCATCGCCTCAAAGTGCTCCTGAGTGATATGACGTTTTTGTACATTTCATATCAACAGAACGTCCGAAATTCAGTTTAGTTGCTATAGACAACTGGACTATGTGGTTAGCTTATGAGGGTGTGTATGTGTGCGTGTGCAGCACGCATGCATATGCATGTAGTCTCTGTGCTTCTGCTGGCTTGGGCAGTCACACAGGTGTTTGGCCATTTACTGTGATGCGACAATGGAGAGAGGTCAAACTGCTAAGATGTTGAGTTTCATTTCATAAGCATGAAAAACTGGCTCTTTCTGGTATGTCAAGCAAGGGTGGAGAAAAAAGATATTTATAACTGTTTTTAATTTTGACCCTTTATTTTTAGAGAACACTGAAGTTTCACAAATGTTATTTACCCTTGTTAATATACAATAAGAGGGGTAGAGAAATGAAGGGAGGGAGGATGGGAGTAGGAAAGACAATAGAACGAATCAGACACAACTTTCCCATGTTCATATATGAATACACGACCAGCATAACTCCACATCTGTGTAACCACAAGAATGGGAAGTTAGACTCCAAGTATGATATGTCAAAACACATTCTACTGTCATGTTTAACTAAAAAAAGAACAATTCAATAATTAAAAGAAAAAAACTTACTATAAATATATTACAAAAATGAAAGAGCAATTGTACTTACAAAAATAGATGTGCATATATGAATATATCACAATGCATTCCAATTAAAAGATAAATAAATAAATAGCAGGAAGACCAATAGAGTAGAGGAAGGGGATGGGGTAAGGAAAAAGGAAATATAGGAGACTGAAATGGAGGAAACAATGAATGTTATGTGCATTTATGAGTATGTCAAAATGAACCCCACGATTATGTTAACTAGAACGCACTATTAAAAAATAAACAATCCTAGTTAAAAACATTAAAAAATGTTCTTTATACTTTCTCTTTTATTTTGCACATAAGGGCCAACTTGGCTAACTTTGCTTAATAACCGCTACTTAAGCTCAGAAATGTGCCCATCTGTTGATTTGTGCTATTATTTTTAGGGGGGATAGGCGGTTACCGGGGATTGAACTCAGTGACACTGAGCCACATCCCCAGCCCTATTTTGTATTTTATTTAGAGTCAGGGTCTCACTGAGTTGCTCAGCGCCTCACTTTTTGCTGAGGCTGGCTTTGAACTCATGGTCCCCCTGCCCAGCCTTCTGAGCCACTGGGATTACAGGCGTGCACCACTGTGCCTGGCTGCTATGTGATTTTTACTCAGCTCCTCCTTTAATTGGAGCTTCAGGGTCAATGAAAGTAAGCAATGCTCAAGTTTCTATTTCAATTCCCATCTTCAGCCACAGTTTATAAAAGCCCTTTCCTCTACAAAATAACCATTGTCACCATCATCTCTTAGAACATGTTTATGTCTATTATTAGATAGACACTTGAAAGTGATAAATATTCTCACGTTGTCCAAGAATGTTCTAGGAGGAGCTTTGTTGTTAAGAGTTCATTAAGAGTCTCTGAATGAATTTAGTTAATAGCTGTAATTAATGAGTATAAAACTGGATTTTATTCAGGACACAAAATGTTTAAATTATTAATTTTCCATTTTTTTTTTCTTGACACTGCCCCTTGGTAGCAGGCACTGAAGGGACAGGAATGAACTGCATTCCTCTTGAAGCAGCCAGCAAGTCAACCTCTGCTCATCAAGTGTCATGGAGGTGACAGGCAGGATCTCTACTTTTCTCCAGGGTTTGCAGTGTGGTTGGCCTGGCATATCTTTGTTATATGAGAGGCGAGACAGCGTAGTGGCTAAGAGCAGGGCCCCTGGGGTCTGACTGCCTGGGTCTGAATCCCCTCTCTGCTACTTACTAGTAAGTTGGCAAATTACTTAACATCTTATCATTGCTTCCTTGCTTGTAAAATTGAGCCAATGACAGTAACTTCCTCCAAGGACAGTTGTGAGGATTAAATAAGCTGACACATGTAGGTTCTTCAAAGATGGCTTGGCAAGTTGCTAGTGCCTCACTAGCGTGTGCCATTATTATTGCTATTATTACTACTAAAATTATTAAATTCCAGAAGTGCCTGTGTATGTTCTGGAATTGACTGAAGAGTTGATCCTGTCATTCAATGCAGCAGCAAACAGGTTCTCTGAACAGTGCTACCTGCAGGCATTGCACTTGACCCTGAAGTCTGGGAGATGAATAAGACTTAGTTCCTGTCCCCAAGGGGCTCTCTGACTGTGGAATGCTGTTTGTTTTTTTTATCTGAAGCAATTATAGAAATACAAAGGGCTCAACAGGAAGGGAGGGCACAGTGCTCAGACAAAGGACAAAAGATACAAAGCAGTAGGCAGGTATTATTGGGGTTTAGTAGATGGGCACCTAGTTGTGCCACAGAGGAGTGGGGACCCATCCATTGGTTCTCCCTCAAGTCTCCTTGTCCTAGTGGCCCCTGTTTGAGGGGCCTGGAGGATGCTTAAGGAGTATTACTTGTACAAAACAGATGCCCTGCTCTGAGTACTGCAGTGGGAGGAGTGACCTTTTCCGTGTCTCCTCTTGGTGGGATTCCTGGAGCTCTGGGGCTGGGGGATAGAAGAGGAAGGGTTAACTCTGGGGCTGCAGCAGCTGAAATCTACAGCACAAACAGCATTTGAGGATGAGATCACTTCTGTTTTGGGAACCTAAAGACAAACACAGTTGCATTTGTTCATGTAATCATTGCCTTGTTTGAGATTGTTTATGTTTAGAAACCCATGTTGGAATATTTATCAGCTGGGGCACAGAAACCAACTCTGGCTACTTCTGCCAAAGTGGACTTCACCGGAAGGCCATGGGGTGGTTCCTGGGATGGAAGGAAAAGCATGGATTCAACATGAATCTGGCTTCAGAAGAAAGTTGGGTGGTTCTGGCATTCTAAGGATGAGGAAACTGAGGGATAGTTTTTTTAGGACTCACCTCTGAATGAGTCAGCAGCAACTGTTTTTTTATCCTGACGTTCTTCCCTGGAGATTCAAATTCCTGGAAGAGTGAGTTGGCTGGGTCAGTCTGCCCATCCCCTTCCCGGAAGGCCCACCAAGACGACAAGCAGCAGAGGAGAGACAGTCTCCAAAGGAAATAAGGCGGGGATGCTGGGAAGGTTGAAACTGACAGATGTCCACTCCTGACTGTGAAATGACCTTTGGTTCCTCAGACCTCCTTCTTCCTAATCCTTTTGGCCTATTTGGTTTAAGATGTTCTTTCAAGAGTACTTCTGAGCCCTTAGAGCATGGCTGGGGTTGTATGGATCTGTAATTAACTGTGAATGGAAGGAACAGCGGGAACCACATGGGGGCAGCAGATGGAGCTGCCTATCCTGGAACATGGGGTTGCACTCAGGGTGTCTCCACAGTGTCCTGAGGTTACAAAGCCAAAGATGGAAAAGAGTGGCTGTCTTAGTCCATTTTGCTGTTATAACAAAATATCACAGAGTAGTAATTTGAAGTTTGTTTTCTCACAGTTCTGGAGGCTGGGAAAGCCAAGATCCAAAGTCAGCAGGTTGGGTTGTCTGGTGAGGCTCTTGGCTTCCAAGATGGCTCCTGTTGCTGCATCCTCCAGAGGGGAGAAACACTGGGCACTTATGGTGGGCAGTAGAAGGGCAAGCAAGCAAGCAGCGTGAGGCTTCTTTGATGAGGGCTTAATTCCACAGAGGGAGACAGGGAAGAACCTTCATAATCTATTCATGTCCTCAAAACCCTACCTCTTAAGACTGTCCCATTGGCCATGAAATTTCAACACATGAATTTTGAAGGGGACACATTCAGACTACAGCAGTGGTCTCATTTATTCTCAAACAGATCTGTTTTCCTGGGAGATTCTCAATGAATACTTTAAAATGTTTAAGGTTTCACTTTAATAATAAGATTAAAAATAGGTCCGTTGGCCCATGTATTCTGAATTATCTGGATCATACTTAATACCATAAGCACTTCTCTCATCATTCATGTTGGTTTTCTGAAGCACTGGTATTAAGTAGTAAGTTGTTTATGGTCATGGTCTCATGAGGCAAAAAAAAAAAAAAAAAAAGGAAAGAAAAGAAGGAGACCTAATATAAAATAAAGCATTTATGTCAAATGCAGACCAAACATCAGAGTGCTGTTTTAGAGGAGAGAAAAAAATGTTGGGAAGTGGGGTTTTCATATGGCATGTAGCAACACAGGCATATCGA